>NC_051180.1:185164470-185464470 GCF_013339695.2 Rhipicephalus sanguineus | reverse complement strand
GCATATACGTGCTGAACTCGGTGAAAAAATTATTTTGATAATGTAAGTGGCATACAAGATATCAATATAGAAATGTAATCGACACTTCGGAGAATGTGGTCCGTCCATAACAAGAAATGGAGAGAGGGGGCTGACGAGACCAGTTTGTGGGTGGCGGGGAAGGCAGGGGTCGCTTGGCACAAAAACGGGTTGTGGGACGCTTGACGTTTCGTTGGAAGTGGGGTTATTGTCTGTCGACCCCTTTCCATGTTTGGGGTTATTGTAGTAGTAATGGTTTGATGAAAAAAAAAAAACGCTCATTTTTGCAGCCCATTAGAGAGCAGAGCTCAGCGTTGTTGGGGGGAGGCGAAACGGTAGTGAAATAAAATGAAGGAGAAAGAGAAGGAACCTTCTTGAGAAATTAGCAGTCTTTTCTGTGATGCTGAGGGGAGAGGGTGTCATTGCGCTGCGGCTTTTATTTTTCTCTTTTCCGTCCTGCTGCCAAGGCCATGTATGTAGTTTTTTGAGGGGGAAGGAGGGGGAGGTTTGGAGGCAGTATTAAATCTCAGTTTATCTCGCCGACCAGATAGTTAATACTGTCAAGATGTTCACCTTCAAGTGGATTGTCTCTGTGAATAAAACATTTCTCTCTATCTCTCTGACGAACAGTGATCGAAGACGGGACATAGTTTGGACCTGGACAATGCAACGACGCTGGCCCGTGAACAAAAGAGGGAAAAAGGAAATTCCTCGAATCCTGGCGCACACGTCGTGACGCCTTGGCGTAGAATACCATCCGTGGCCTCCTGCCAGACGTCTGTAAGGAGCTGTGTGTTGAGTAGACTGGTCGACATTCCCTCATTTCTTTCAGTATGTACTGGACTCAATTGGCATAGATGGCGTAATACTCCATATGTGCCATGAACCTTTTATTGTTAATTTATTTTGCTAAGCGGGAGTAATTATTTTTAATTTGTGCTCGAGGCTGTACGTTCGGTAACTATACATGCTCACGCAATAACTACATTCAAAAATGTCCATTACAAACAGTTTCATGACAGAGCAGGCGCAGCAAATTAATAAAGAAAAGTGCAACGCCAGCTTGACCCGAAGTCTGTTTTGCAAAGTAGATAGAGGTACGCTTTTTTATGGAGCGGCCTTAGGCATAAAAATGTAAGCGCCAAATATGCGGAAAGTAGGACAATAAGCACATATTAAAATGCAACTGCAATAATCAGTAATAATATTTTATAAAATTAGCAAGTTAATCGGGAGAGGTATTCTTGATACTGTCGCCGAGAGTACCGCAATTCGATCATTTTCGTGAAAAAATAGTTTTGAAAGATTGAGCAGAAGTAGAGGTATCGATTTAGAAATGTATGGAAAAGTTTCGCGCGTTTTACACTTTGTTCGCGGCACGGAGGTGTGTTTTTAGCACAGAGCGGCTGGTTGACACCAGAGTACATGGGATCTGCTTCTTGATATTGACTTTTTTGTGTGGTCCATTGAATTAGCGCTGTGGTGCGATCTTGTACGCGTTACAAAATAAACACGGAGGCGTGGCATGACAACCAGCCGCACGTGACCGCACGTGACCGCACGCGAATGGCCCATTTGAACCGCGACAGACGTCACGGCTCTGCATTGACCAATCGCGTGCGGTCACGTGCGGCTGGTTGTCATGCCACGCCTCCGTGTTTATTTTGTAACGCGTACAAGATCGCACCACTGCTCTGTCAAACTTTGTCGTTAATTGTAGTATCAACTATGCTGTAAAAAACTGGGTGTTCTCATGGACTGGTACCTTGAATGTGATTTAAAGTTTTCGTGTCTGTGGCATGATTTACAGTTCTCATGTACTACTGTTTTGCTAAATTATGCAGGAAGCAATCAGCTGAACCATTGCATCGCCAGTGGATCTGATGGATGGTCCTTCGTGGATGGTTCCCGGCGACTACGCTTCGTTCGTTGGTTGTGCATCCTTTTGCAGCATTCTGAGCTTCGTTTTGACACGCTGCTCTTAAAACTTGAGTGCTTTTGATTTCACGTGATTTGTCTTCTGCTTTGTTTTTGGTGGATTTTTGCATATTTGTTTTTTTCTTGTGTTGCTTTCCCAAATGCTGGATCATCAACCGAAAACTGCAGCTTATTGTGAATAAATGAAATAATAAGAACTCAAGTGTTCTCTTGAATTCCATCTGCTAGAGCTCTGTGGAAAAAAATACACAGTGACTCTGCAGTGTTTGCATGAGAATTCCTTTATGTAAACAACACGTGACACGATCAGCATAGAGTAAAGAAACGGTAACAGCGCAAGAAAGAAAAAAATTCTGCAGATCCCCTGTACCGTGGGAGTCGATGTTATGCGAAGCATGCGGCGGGTAAGTGACGGTGGCGTAATTTTTTTCACTGAGCGACACGTTACAAAATGACACTAAAAATTTGTATAAATTTTATACGCACACATATATAGGTTGAAGAGCCGCATATGTGTTATATACCCTTTGTTTACGGTTGGGTTACGCTGCCAATGGCAACGTGGGTATTACCAACACCAGAAGCGGTAAGCTGACATGTAGTGCTTATACGTGTCCCGAGAACGCACGCACGTTTGACGAACCCGTGTGCATGTGTGCAAGAAGTTCTTGACAGTTCTTGAACAAGGGCATCATCACCGTGATCAGTGAGCACCAGCAGCTGGTCATGACTTGTTATAGGATCCGGTCGTGATCGTGGTGACGAGGGGCCCATGTGGTGTAGGAGAGCTGTTGGAATTCGTGGATGCCTCGGTCATTTCTTCGACAAATTGTCTGTCGACAGAGCCGGCGACATGTCGGAACCTGAAGCCACCCTTCGCGTTGGTCAGGTATAGGCCATCGAGGCTGGTAGGCCTGGATAGTGCTACGTAGACCAACATCAGTGGATAGTGTTTCTCGTATTCGTAGACTACTGGGCGTATGTGGCCTACGTAGCCTATTCTACAAAGCGGCTGTCAATCAATCTGACATCATCCTTGGTCAGCAATGGCCATCGCCCAGCCTCGTAAGAAATGAAGAGGACACTGCGTAGTTCTGGTGGACAAAGTGCACTTTACGGTGCGGTGATGTGGATATCATATGTAACTTTCGTTAATGTATTCCTCCGGGATCGAGCAATGCTTCAATATAGCTTGCTGAATCATAGGAATACAAATGTGTTTATTAGACTGCTATAAAAGAGGAGCCAACACCGGAACTACAGACGTTAATCTGATATGACGCCTGTATCGTAGGAGTACACATCGTAGGAGCATCATGTGGTGTTTATTGCTTTCTTGTAAAATTAGATAGCCAGCACCACAACCACAATTGACGTTGCACCGATATTACGGCTGCGTAGGCTGTTTTTCCAAACCACTTTATAGACCTGGCGTGGATTGCCACGCAGAATGCCTGGGTTCGATTCCTGCTGGGATCGTAATTTTCATTCTTTCCATTCGTTGAGTCAACGCTGCCGATGTTGGTTTTCCTTAACGCTCTAGCATTTGTGTTACCAATGTCTGTTCTCGCCGTTCCCGGGTAGATATAAACTGTCAATCACCTGTGGCGCATACACGTACGCCGCGGCCCGTGGTAAAAGGGTATGTGCCACACGTGTCTAGTGGAAAGGGTTTGACGACGTACGCGACAGGATTTTAAGGTTATTCGTGTCATGACCCGGCAATCATATTCGTCAGATCCTCTTACCCTCCCATGCAAATTTTGATCTACACCAAGTTAAGGAGGCGATCATGAGAGCACCTAGACGTAGGCGGCTAGATAGATAGATAGATAGATAGATAGATAGATAGATAGATAGATAGATAGATAGATAGATAGATAGATAGATAGATAGATAGATAGATAGATAGATAGATAGATAGATAGATAGATAGATAGATAGATAGATAGATAGATAGATAGATAGATAGATAGATAGATAGATAGAAAGGCTCAAAGTGCCAGAGGTTCGCTAAGAAATGCTTCGCATTTAAAAAATACGGGCCCGCGGGGTGGCGGATAGGCTGAACCTGTCTGCCCCAACGTGGGACTAAGCCGGGTGCGCGACTTCGTCGCTCCCTGCTGGACCTAATAAAAGTTGTTTTCATTCATTAATTCATTCCCGATGCACTTGACTGAAATTCCGTCCGGATGGAGTAAAGAAATTTGTAAAATACTCTGTAAGTGCCACAAAAAAACTCCTGATAGCAGGAGTGAAAGAACAGCAAAAAATACTCAGAGGGTGCCACACAGTCACTCCGGATAACCGGAGTGAAAGAACAACAAATGATACTCCGAAGATGCCACGCAAGAACTCCGGCCCACCGGAGTGAAAGCTTTACTCCGGAAGTCCAGACAATAGAAAACTCCCAATGGGGGGGGGGGGGGGGTCGCTAGAGGACAAGCATTTTACTCCCACTTGGAATTTTTTTACGGTGATAAGAAGGTTGGAAGGGCTGCCAATATATATATTGTTTTTTCTGCACCTAAGAAGCTTGTCTCACTGTACAAAGGAACCAGCGCTATCTCCAATGAAAACGCCGCATGCAAAACTAAGCATAGACAGCGCTTCACAGAATGTACACACTGTACCAATACACAGTGTACACAGTGTATTAGCTTTACTCCGGAAGTCCAGAGTATAAAAACTCCCAATGGGGGGTCGCTAGAGGACAAGCATTTTACTCCCACCCGGAATGTTTTTTTACGGTGATAAGAAGGTTGGAGGGACTGTCAATGTATATGTTGTTTTTTTCTGCACCTACGAAGCTTGTCTCACTGTGCAATGAAACCAGCGCTATCTCCACTGAAAACGCCGCATGCAAAACTAACCATAGCCAGCGCTTCACAGACTGTAAACAGTGTACCAAATACATATCTCCTGTGGTAAAGTTTATATCGGCGAAAATGGCCGATGTATCGATGATCGTCTAAGAGAATACTAACCAATGCGGCAGTACGCGGCAGTAATCTCCGATACTCACCAAACGCTTGTGTATGCGTACATGTGTGCCGTTTTTGTCAGTGTTTTCTGCACGCCCCCTTCTAGTTTTTCAAAATAAGAGAATACTATTACAATGTGATTAGCGCCATTGAAGGTCATCTTGGCGTGCAGTGTCGCGATAGTGGGTGCAAACCTTTTTTCGATAGATGCAACTTTTTATCTCGATGTAAGTCTACTCTTACAAGAGAAATCACTGAGGCAGCCACCATATCAATTGCGGGACTGAGTTGTGTTATCTGCCGTTTAGTAGCTTTGTGTGAAATGGAGCCGACCTCCCTAGATAAAAATACCAGGGCGATAGCGACATGAGAAGAATCTGCCCGCAGGTGTGTTCTCGTTCTTTTGTCAGGCATTCAGTATAAATAGCTGTGCACATGCAAAATAAACAATTTTGTTGAAAGTCAGCGCTGCATTTGTCTACTGTGTGCCATTCTTCTTCTTCGGCTGTATTTGCGCTGTTCTCTGCATTACTTTTTGACGACTAAAAGGTAATCAGGTTGTGCGGTTTTTCATAAACTAACTGTGCAGTGGATTTTGACGGTCATCCTAATGAAAGGCGGTGAATTATTTTGATCGTTTAGAGGTATGTAAAGTTGGACTTAAACACGATACATGCAAGGTTTTCCGCGCTCACGGGATGGAGCAAGAACTATATCCAGTAAGAGACTAGTGCCATAGAAACTTCATTTAATACTACTTTTTTTAACGTTCAGTAGTATACAAATGTTTCCGGCCATTACATTCCAGGCTTCGTTACAGATACCTTCTTCCTGTGTCTGCTAATTGACGTAACGTAAGATAAACAGATGAATGAAACCATAACATAAACAATATCCCATGTATTCATATTTCTTTCTGTTTACCATTTTTATCCTGCCACTTCATTTAGATCATTTCAGACTAATCTTGAATAGCCTCAACAACCTAACTATGCACCAAATTTATTATTGTATTGCAAATGCACAACAGTTCTCAAGTTTCATCCGCAAAGAAATTTCTCAGCGGCATGTTTGGGAATGAACAAGTTCTTTTGATAGCTCCTTAATAACTCCGTTTTCTTGATATATACTTCTGGTATTATGCACATTTATTGCCGTATTAGGTCTATAAAGTAGACCCATGCAATTACCCTATTAGAATGTGATGTTATTTTGCTGTCACTTAGTTTAGTCGGTGCTATAGATGCAGTGGTATTTCTAAAGACACTGTCTTTATTCTACAAGTTTCTCCCGGCCTTTAGATATCTGTTTTGGCGTTCCGTAGCCACCATGACTCTTGTTTATGGTTTCGACGAACCGCGCGACATTTTCTTGGGTCACTTGCCTCAGATAGCATCTTTCTGTAGACAACAAGCCATATGTCAGGTACGCTGCGTAAGATGCAAATTAGATTACGTCCGTAGTTTCGTGTCGTCAGACGTCACCCGTCAAACGGTTGTAGATTTGCTTGTGACTGCACAGGCTATGCGTAGCGTTAGACGCCATCCCAGTGCTTTGGGTTACGTCCTGGGATTATTGCCGTCTCGCCTTCTTCTTTGCATCGTCTGCCTCCCGCAAATTAGGCGCCGCCGTCTACTTGCGTTGGAGACGCCTGACCTACTTCCTCTGTGGCCGTTACAGACAAGAGGCCCGCATCCGTAGAGTGGACCGAGTCAAGGAGCGAGGGGGAATCCCACTACGAGACTTGTTCTTCCTCTTCTTTTGCCTCATGTTTCGATTCTAGGCTTTCCGTTCCCTTTCTTTTCTCCTTCTCCGCTCTTCCTCGCCAGGCGTTGAATACACGTGGTCCGGTATAGGTACCGACAGACGAGCCGAGCCGAAGACAAGAACCTATTTAAATTAGCCTGGCAAGTTCCTCATCAGCCGTCGTGCCTCTTTCCGTTTAATTAGTTCCGTTAGCCGTGACCGCCCTATATTGACTTGCGGGTGGGTGGCAAATGACGCCTTATTGTTCAGGTTCACCTTGTCACAAGCCTGAGGTCAACGTGTGCCTCCGTCGGTGCCCCAATTATAAAGAGTTCTTTCGGACTGCGTACGCTCAAAGAGCTTGATCACCGCGAAGCATTAAGAACGCCCTTCCACTCAGCTCTCCACAAGCAGGTTATGTCAACGCGGGCCCCGCCACGGTGGTCTAGTGGTTATGGCGCTCGATTGCTGACCCGAAGGTCGCGGGATGGAATCCCGGCCGCGGCGGCTGCATTTTCGATGGAGGCGGAAATGTTTGAGGCTCGTGTACTTATATTTAGGTGCACGTTAAAGAACCCCAGGTGGTCGAAATCTCCGGAGCCGTTCACTACGGCGTCTCTCATATTTCATATCGTGGTTTTGGGACGTTAAACCCCAGATATTATTATTATTACTATGTCAACACAACTCTTGAACATGCGATGCATCTATAGATGCATCGCATGTTCAATGTGTGTGCCATTCTGCGTACGTTACATGAGACATCTAATGTCAAAACGCGTAGCAGTTCTAGCGCTAGTCGTAAGCGATACATTTTTCAGAAATGCATAACTAGCTACACCAATGTATTCGAGGTGAGATTTTGTGAAAAGGCATAACTCTTTCGAAACCTGAGCACACGCTTGAAAAAATAGCGCGAAAAACGAAAGGACACACGGAAGAATACTCACTGAGTGCTGCCTAACACGTTTATGGTGAAACACAATGCACCATATACAGGGTGTCCCAGCTATCACGCAGCACGATTTAAAAAAAGAGGAACGGCGTTACGCCAATCAAACCTACAGCATATTGTTCCTAGTACACTAGAGTAGCCACTGCTATTTTTTTCGTTAATGAGGTTTAATTAATTAGTCATAATTATATTTTTAACCCGACAAGTACTCGCCTAATTGTCAAAATGTCAATGAGGCGTATGTAGGCATGTTCAAATGGCATCTAACTGCGCTACTTTCAACAACGTGCTAATTGCGCGCTCATTTTTTCCGGCCGATAAATTTTTCCCCCTGGAACGACGACCACAACAGCGCAGATACCTGCACAAGCAGGAAAAGCGTGAGCCGCATGTCGGAGAACGTGCCGGCTCCAAATACCCCAGTGGGAATGTTCGACCAATGAAACAAGATGCAGAAACCGTGTAGGGATGGTCATATCGATGAACGAATAATCGATTAAAGGAGCGCCGTTAATCGATGAATCATCATCGATTTCCGCCTATCAGTTAATCGAAATAATCGACTAAAATTCTTCGATTAATTGATTACGGCAACCCTCCCCCCCACACCGCCCCTTGGCCGGCGCTCCTGAGTGCGAGGCGAGCGATGCCGAGACGCAGAAGTCGAGCGCAGCTACTCTTTTAGATGCGAAGTATCTTAAAGGGCCCCTCACCAGGTTTGACAATTTTGAGCTAACGAGCGCAATGCATACACTGGGTGTTCACGATCACGTCTGCCAAAATTTGCAACGCTACGCGCCACGGAAATGGGGCAAATTTCAAGGTGAACGCTGCTTGCCCTTCCTCTCGCGGGCGCGCGCTTTAGAGAATGAGGGGATGACGTACATGAGAAAATGGCCCTACGCAGATGGTAGTGCCCTGACGTCGCTCCTCTACGTAGACGACTGTGCTCTGACGTTGCCAACAGTAGCACGTGACACTGCGACAATTATTTGACACGACATGTGTAGTTTTTGTAATTTGTTGATTGGATAGATTAATAAAACTTGAGAGAAATAATGAGACACACAAAAGGAATGTGTGCGTCTTTTTCATTTTTTTTCGTGAATTGCAGCGAGATGCGGGGCTAATGTGTCTCCCTTTCCTATGCGTTCGTGTCCCCGCGGTTAGCGCATCGAGCAGACGCCAGCCCTGGAAACGAAAGTAATGTTCCGGCGCGTTCGAGCACTAATTATGCTCATTTATTCTACCGCGTCCAAGTAAACGTTAATGCGGCACTGGCTCATGATACCGCCACTCTCGTGCCCATACAAATGTCTCAACTTTCATGCCCGTCCCGCAGAAATAGGCAGTACACCACAGAGAACGCCGACAAAACGCCCACGGCCGCTGCATAAAAAAAAGGTAGAGGCCGTGCAACGCCGCTCGCGTGCTAGGGCTGTCTCGGGCACGTCATGCGCACGTGATCATGCATGCGCATGACGTGTTGATGCGTATGTGTCAAGTGAAGAGGGCAGGGAAGGGATTTGGCTTGCTAAGGCTACACGGGGCGAGTGGCAAGGGTTTGAAACTCGCCTTCTCGCATCATGGTTTCGCGTCGCTACAAATTATTGTTTTTCTCAGCTCCTAATGGAGCGATTTGAAAAATTCTTGTGGCATGCTGCTCTTCATTCGGCACACAACAACTTCCAGCGTCTAACTAAAATTTGCTATGTGGCCTGGTGAGGGGCCCTTTAAGGCGGAGCTCAATCCGGTGGTGGTGGTGTGCGGCGTGACCACCCTTACTGCGCATGCGCATATCCTCTCCACACACCTCCTCTCCACTTTCCCTCTCCCCTCCCCTATCCACTTTCCCTCTCCACTTTCCCTCTCCCCTTCCCCTCTCCCCTCCCCCTTTCCTCTCTTCCTCTGAAACGCGGGCTAGACATGCCAAAATTCTCGTATGCGCAACGCCGCGATGAGCTCGAGCGCACGCGCGTCCCCTCCGCTTCTCTCTCCTCTGCTACGCTGCCCCCCCTCTCGCCCGCCTGTCGACCGCGTTCCCCGCTCGCCCTGTGAGAATTAACGGCCAGGCTAGATGGAAGATACGACGCGCGTAGCGTCCCTCTTCGCGTTCCACGACGCGAGGTCGGTAGCATGCCCAACAAATGCCAACGGAACCCGATCGTGCAAGTGCTCCGGCTTCGCATCGCCTCATGGTCCCCTTTAGCGGGAGATGGTGTAATTTTTCACTACAGCGCACATTTGTACGCTAGTAGAACGAGCCCAAAGCCGGCGGCGGCCGTCTCCCATAGAGGCAGAAATGAACTCGCCCTGGCCTCCGTCGCCTACGGCGTCTACCTCCAAGCCCTGCCCAAGGGTTCAAGCCCTGGCAGGAGGCGGCCCCACCCCAACTGGGCAGAGATGCACTTCACCGCTTCCCATCGCTCACAGCCTACTGCATTCACCTCCTCTCGCCCCAATTTCTTCTATCCTGTTCTGGTTAACCGTCGGCGAAGTGCACGTGATGCTTGCTTCCTATATTGCGGTATTATTACATTTTGGTGTGTATACTGCTTCCTTTGTGATGTCATAATGGCGAGCAATCGAAAAAGGAGCGCGGTGTGGACGTTGTTCACAGAAGAATAAAAAACGACGAATGCGATGTGTGATAAAAGTGGTAAGCATTACTCGAAGCCAGCGACGGAAACTGTTTAGATATCACCTGCTTCTCGCCCACTTTGTTAATGTGCCAAAGAGTCATCCTCCAAAGAAAAATGGTCATGAATAAAAGTACGATGTTGAAGACCCCGTTCCCGAAGGTGCGAATCCGCCTCTTCAGATAAGTTATCGGTATCTAGCTACTTAGCCAAGATCCTTTGTGTGACTTATCTTGAATATCAGGTCGCTCTTCAATTACATAAGCGATTTTTATGCTTAAAAATGTTGGACTGTTGTTAATTCGTATTCGTTCAAAAAGCTGCGTCCTCCTCGCAGGACCTCTTCCTTGGTATACCTGTGTTTTCAGCGTTATGGCTTTATTGAATGAAAGCAGCAAGGCGGTGCGCCAACACTCAACAGTGAAGTTTGTAGTTTTCTGTAGATTTCAGACGTGCGAACACATCGTCTAGTTGCTTAATTTGTTTGTGTTCGTTTTCGGCTCCGCGCTGTTTCAGCGTGTTTCATCGCACAGACTCGGCTCTCCTTGACTTTGATAAACTAGCGATTTTCTTCGCCTGCAGTGTCTATGACAACTTTTTTGGGTATTTTTATTTAACTCTCAGGTCCGCCATGGTGGCTCAGTGGTTACGGCACTCGGCTGCTCACCCGAAGGAAGCGGGTTCGAACCCGGCGGCGGCAGTCGCATTTCGATGGAGGCAGAATGGTAGAGGCCCGTGTACTGTGCAATGTAGTGCACGTTAAAGAACGCCAGATTCTCCAAATGTCCGGAGCCCTCCATTTAGCCATTCCTCATGATCATATCGTTGTTTTGGGACGTAAAACCCCACATATTATTATTATGTAACTCTCAGGTTTTATTTGTTGTTTTTTTTCTTGACTGGTTCTTATTACCGTTATATTTGACTCCTGAGCAAAGAAAAGAATATTGTTTACCAATGAATGAAAGAGAGAAAATATATTAGAAGGCAGGGAGAGTGGCCTGAGCTAGTACGCCCAGGCCTCCTGCGCTGGGGAAAACGCAACGGCGGAAATATGGTGATGAAGTATGATGATGGCGACAGAAAGAAATATTTCATATATATATATATATATATATATATATATATATATATATATATATATATATATATATATATATATATATATATATATATATATATATATATATATATATATATATATATATATATATATATGATGAGTGAGAAGAAGGACTCACGTACGAAATGTATAGTCGGTGACAACCTAAGAATAAATATAAGCTCCGCCCACGAGGCCGCGTTGTTCATATTTTGCATGCCTCCGCGCTACAAACAAAGTAGTTCCTAAACAATGGCAATAATTTTCACTCATATAAACCTTATTTTGCAATACTGCACTGATATGGAAATAAAGAAAGCAAAGCTAGATAAAATAAATTGTGAAGGCACGCAGTTCAGCGTCAGCATAACAATATATGTGTTGTTTAAATCGCACCTCCCGATGCGTTCATCTCGGAGTCTATACGAAAAAGTAATGTACAACTCAAAGGCGACATTTCTGAGCAATACGTAATATGGTATTAAAACAAAGAATGCCAGATTTAACATAAAACTTACAATAAAGGAATCGTTATTTTACGGTTTCACAGAACAAAACAGGGGCATTAATCACGTTTAATAAGGTCGTTTGTCATTTTTTTGCGAAACTCTCGCCGCCAGTTTTCTTCACTGTCTGCTGTAACTATGGCAACTGTGACTCAAAGCGAGGTATGGCGAAGTGGTCTGAGATCGCCTTCGTGAATTTCGACTCTTGTGTTGCTGTTAATACCGCATTTGCGTCTCTAGTCGCCGTGCTTGTCATCGTGTTTGATGAAAACGCCAAGGCTTCGATCATTTGACGTCTTCTTTCATCGAAATAAAAGCGTGTTGCATACATGACGTGTCGCTCTGGGGGCCATTGCGTGCGTTGCCGTTCACGCCAAGGAGGTGCACGCGGCTAAATAATTGGCATTGACTAAAACTTTAAGTGGGATTATTTCTCGCTTCAACAACTTGCACTGGCAATGTCATTACCCCTTAAGCCCTTCAACGTTCAAGTTTTTAGTCAATTTATTATTTATTTATTACATAACTGCGTCACCCCAGTGGGAATTACAGCAGGGGAGACCACTTTTGCTAGAAGAGGGGCCCCTACCTTCTATATATGTGTGTATCTGTGCGAATGTATATATATATCTATAGGTAGATTGTGAAGAGGCTGTCATCGGTTGCCGTAAGACAAATAGGAAAAGGATACAGGCTTCTCAAAAGAGTTTATTTGTCAACGTTTCGATCGGAGACCGATCTTTATCAAGGGAAAATTTACCAGGCTTCGATGCGCTTTTATAGCATCGTCCTCCGTGCAGGTAGAGCGACAAAAACAAAATAAATAGGAAAACAATGTAGAAATGAAAAAATCAGGAGCCAAAAGATGACAAATATACACTCGGACATAGAAAAAGCACGTGCATCCTCGAAGAAAAAAAAGGAAAACATAGAGATGTCTACATAGATAATCTCGGTGGACACAATCAGTAAGTACATTCCTCTCGTACATTGTCAGGCCCCAGCTCTCCGGCTCCCCCCTCCTCATTTGTTCGTGAAGGATAGTGAGGGGGTGAGGCTTTAGAAGAAGGGATAAGCGCTTAAAAAAAAAAGGGACTATGCACTATAAGGTTCACGAGTTTAATATAAAGAAATTATCACTGCGTAATACATGCACACAATACACGCGAAATGCTAAAAAAACGCACGTTAGACAAAAACAAGGATTCCAAATATGATATCGTGAAGTATGATGCAACGCCATTAAAAACAAGCTTTTTTTTCACTCAATAATTGTTTTTAGCGGCGTGACTTCAGTTACGATCACGATACATGCAATCGACGTGTCACAGCGAGCGCATCATTTCACAGTTTGTAGACAACGATTACCTCGCACGGCGTTTCTCGTTGCAAGGCGTTCGTGCATCGAGCGCGATACTTACGCGACGGGCACTTCAACCTAGCACATCATTCTAGGCTGGTGGAACTAAATTCCGTTGATACGACACAACTGCGCCAATAGGCACACGTCGCATAATCACAAACGCATCAGATGACCACAATTATCTTCTTATAAATCACACACCACTGCATATTCTCCACACCTGGTTTGTTTACTTTCGCATTGTGTTGCGCTAACGGGTTATGTTGGTCGCTTTCTTTCTCTCACGCTTCGTCCGCACATACGTGACTCACATAGGCACAGAGCACGGCGCATATCACAATAGATCACCAATATCCCCACGTTGCGAGCTCCAAGTAACACAAACACACGCAGACATGCGGCAACGCTAATGCCATGGCGCTTGCGGGCGGTAAATCGTACACAGATGCGCACATTCAGACTTCACTTTCACCTCACTGCACACGAATGAACGCGACGATAATCGCCGATGTGGTGACCCTGAGGCGATATGCTTGATGTATCCGAGCGATGGAGGGAACACACGCCGTGCTATATACAATTGACGCTGCCCAAACGACGGAACGCGCTAAAGCGTTGTAAAAGACTCCGAGCTGCTGCCGCTTCGGTGCACTGCAAACGCGGCACAGTCACAAGCTTCTATACTGCATCAGATGACAACCGACGAGGACGATGCTGGGTACGTGCGAATAAGAGTAGGAAATAGCATCTTCTGGAAGAAACAAACACCGCAGGAAATTCGAAATGACGGATCTCGGTCTCGGCAGTCTCGGTGCAGCGGTACCTCGCCTCTCGTCGCGAACGGCGCCATGTTGCATTTTTCATTGGTTCGTCTTAACCGTTACGTCATGGTAAAGAGCGGCCGTAGTTGGACGCGCATAATACAAATGGACAGTGGTACAGTTTACTTTTTATTCTTAGCTTGTCACCGACTTGTAGTTTATTAACGTTTCGGCTGCCGCCCTCTTGCACGCCTGTCGACCTCGTTCCCCGCTCGCCCTGTGAGAATTAACGGCCAGGCTAGAGGGAAGACAAGACGCGCGTAGCGTTCCTCTTCGCGTTCCACGACGCGAGGTCGGTAGCATGCCCAACGAACGCCAACGGAACACGATCGTGCAAGTTCTCCGGCTTCGCATCGCTTCATGGTCCCCTTTAGCGGGAAATAGTGTAATTTTTTACTTCCTCTTCCTCGTCGTCCCTGCTTTGCCTTTCGCGGGATTTCGTCACGCTGCGTGTTTCCAGTGCGTCTTTTCGTGCAGTGGGGTAGCCGACAACGCCTCCGATTTTGTTGCGCTCGAGAAGGCAGGCTTCGTGGAAACACGACCTGCGGCCGAGTCGTCCGTGGATGATTCCCAGAGATCCTTCAATCCGTGACATCACCAATAGACGACGGGGCCCTTGTAACCATTGGCCGAAACTGCGAATTCTCACGAAGGCGCAAATGCGCACATGTGATCTCTAGCGCGTCCGATAGAAAGACTTCGGCCGCGATAAAACACAAACAATGCCTCTCAAACAATGAGATATCCATTTTAAACCACCCATCAAAAATGTCCATTAATCGATTAGTCGATTAAAACATCACATAGAAAGCAATTAATCGAGGAAAGGCTAAATCGACGAACGATTAACGATTAATCGATTAAAAATGTTAATCGACCATCCCAAAAACCATGGTGCAGGCCACTCATGAACTGCTATAAAGACCTGCACACGGAGAGCTTTGTGAAACTATAGGGCCAAATGTTATGCTTCGTGCTAGCCAAAATAGATCACAATGAGCAAAATGGGCTCTTAGTAGTGCCAACGTAAACAGACCTTCCAAGCTGCCTTTTCAGTACCAATTGCCATTACTCCAATGAAGAAATAATTTATCACTGCGATAACAACGCAGACACAAATACGGGCCATCGTAGCTATGTCGCATTGTCAGTGTAGCTACGAGCCATGGTACATTTCTTCACATGTGCGTACAGGTGCTTGATGAACCACACAGCGCGAGTAAACAACGGGGACACAGGAAGGGAACACACACAGCGTTCCCTTCCTGTGTCCCCGTTGTTTACTCGCGCTGTGTGGTTCATCATGCTTAACCAACACGCCCAAGTTCACTCTAGTACAGGTGCTGTTTGTCCGAAAATTCAATCCTTTAATGGATATAACACATACATATGCACAAACTCTGCACATACCAAAATTCACTTGCCGTCTTTATTTTTACATTATGAGGGACAACATGATCATCTGTGAACATGATCAATGTATTCACAAACATTTGAAAATCATTATGACCTGCTAAGGAAAAAGACATACACCAAATATTGTTTGATGCAATTGCAGTAAAAGCTGGTTGAAGGCAAGGTGGGAATTAGCACATTTATGCAGATGCGGTAAAGCTCAATCGGCGATATTGCGGTTAGTAAAGCAACACATGACATTGCTCTCGATTAGTATTATAGTCTAATCATGAATTAAGCGGCGAAGCTTCAGCAATGCTTCACTGCGCACACACATTTCTTTATGCAGAATAACAAGGACCACACACATCGTCATACTGCCATAGGCGTCCGCAGGATTCCCCATCAGGGGAGGGGCGAAGGTTCATCGCAGCGCAGCCCCCCCCCCCCTACTAAGTGAATGCACGAGGCAGATTTTGCGCCTTCCCCCCTCTTAGGTGCCTAAGGGGGTCAATGTATGGGGAATATCTTGCGCCCCCCCTCTTAGGGGACTAGAGGGGACGACTTGTGTCAGGTGCCATGACACTTACTCGGGAAAATGGCAATTTTCTGCGTACTCCAATGCATGCGGCATCTTCGCGCAAATTCTTATCCCGCTAAAGTGTCTTTATGGAAGTTTCTCTTGCGTGGTGTTCGCTACGAAGTCTGAAAAATGTAGGAATGGGGTTTCTTGCGTCTCGCGGCTTTTACACAACAGCGATTTCAAAGATATCGTGGATGTAAGTTTTACTTACATGCGATGAGATGGACTTATATGCAAATGAGATTCTAACAACCGTCGCACCACCGGTGCCGATGCTAGATGCAATAGAATACGCACTTACGCAACAGAATATCTGTTGGCGTACTGTATTTTTTTTTCTTTCTGCTAAATTATTCAGGGAGTACTTTTAAGCATAATTTGAAATGTTAGCACACGTGCTCTTTTTGATGTCATCCGTTTGCATCCACTGCGTTACCTAGGCCTCGGTGTAGTTTTCGCCCGTCTGTTTACTGCGAGATCTATTCTAACGTGCTGCTTAATTACGTTCTCTGCTTCATTCTTCTTTTTTAACTGTCCGGGTCATCTCTACTATTTACACACCCACATTCCATTTGAGTTTACTCTACTGTCAAGGTGCTGTTGAAGACAAATGTAAAATAATCTTGGCGTGCCTAGAGAATACAGTGAAAAAAATTCTACTTACAACTCAGTGAAATTGCTAAATTGAGTTCACATTGCAATAATGGAAATTATAAGAAGACATCTTAAAAATGTCTTGAAGGGGATTCGAAAAACATAATACCAAGTACTCCGTTTTTTTCATGAGCGTCCACACGAGCCATTTTATGCTACTTTCCATAGGCATTGAATTTTTTATTGTCTGACCTTACCATCTAATTCAAATTGCGGTTACAGCGCAGGGGAAAACACGAGACAGGTACCGACGAAGACGAGGAACTGACAAGGAACTTGCTTTCTTGCACCCACACATGCGGTCTTGTTCTTCTTGACAGGGCTGTGCCCGCTTTGTTGTATTAGAGTGCTTGCTCACGTTGGCTTCGTGTTTCGGAGGGCACTTATCGCATGCGGTTTTTATCGCATGTGTTGTTTTTTTATAAATTGCTTGTTCTTCCCAGTAAAATTTTAGTTGGAAGTCAGCGCACGTCTTCGTCGGTCCCTGTCTCGTGTCTTTCCCTGCACTGTAACCGCAATTTGAAATGGAATACCAACTAGCCCGCACTCACACCTTGCTTGCCATCTAAGCTGACGATAAATCATGCTCAATTCCCATATGTTTTAGGGGTACCGCCTGTATAGTGTTTATACTGGGTGTTCCACGTAACTAGAACGTACCCTGTCAAGCATGATCTATGGATTTTTCGTCTGTATCCACCAAGCTTCTTTGAGTGTTTTTGAAGCTGAAAATAAATCCTGATTGATTGATTGATTGAGAACCAAATATTCACAAAAAAGTAGTTGACCTCAACTGAATGAAACCAAGGACATGGTTTGTCGCCATGCGGCGCTCGTTAGGGTATTCTTATATTATGCTTCGTTTGCGAATTAACTGAGATCAGTTATGCAACATTCTTAATACTCACTTTAGGGCCAAGTGCGTTTCGTTACGTTGTACAGGGCATTCCAAAGCGACCGATGCCATTTTTTGTGAGAACCTTAACTAATTAAGCGCAATATAAAAAATACTATAACGAGCGCCACATGACGGTAAACCATAAGCCATTGGTTTCGTTCAGTCAGGGTTAACGATTTTTTTAGATATTTGGTTCTAGTTACGTGAAACGCTCTTTATACTTACTCACTATGATCGTCTGATACGGAACTTCCGTGCTATTTGACTTAGATATATCCGCTTTCCTTTTTTAGGTCGACCTTGAAGTTTCTTCCGGTTACAAATCACCAAATCGGAGCTATAAATGACAACAGTGTGAATTCGCCTCGAGATCTTTGCGTGGCGCCCTCTCGCGTGTGACGTCAGAGAGGGGACTCGGGTTCTGCAAATCGCGCGCGCGTTCGCTACGTGAAGGCTGCTCGACGCTACCGGCCAGTCTTTTCTTCGGTTTTATTTCATCTGTGTTAACAGATCACGCAAACTTAGACGCATGCACGTAAGAAACGTCCGCGGTGCATCGTGCCCACGCATAACCAAAAACGGGCCTGTGGTTTTAAAACAAATAATATAGAACAATCGACATAACAAACGGCATGGTTGTCTAGTGGAGCAGCGTCGGCAGTGCAAATATCAAGCTAAAATGAAAAATTAAGAGAAAAAGATCCCCACCATATCCACGAAGTGAATGATATTAGAGAAGCTTGCTCGGAGATAATCGGGTAAACCGTGAATGCTCCGTACAGTCATATAAAGACGTGGCACGTTGTTATACTAGCGATTGTGGTCAGGTTGTTGTCGAACCACACGCGGTCGCAGACCTTTGCAGCTGTGGTTGAACGTGTGGTCGAAGAAATCGCGCTTGAAGCGCGCGTCGGCGCCACCAACTTCAGGTAGCAACCGCTTTCGGCGCTTGGCCACTGCATCCGCGCCCGTACCTCTTTGAGGTTCTCTTGCCGCCGCTTCCGCGCTGCTTTGGCTTCGCGGGCTTGTATCTCGGGGTCCGCACGACGCTGATGTCTCTCTGCAGCATCGCGAGCTCTCACCGCAGGGTCTTGGAGGCGAGCCCGCGCTGCTGCTGCCTTGCGAGCCCTTCGCTCCGCCGTCTTGTCTTCTTCGTTCATGCTATTAGTATCAAAGCACACTGACTGACGACTGTCGACAGAGAGAGGAAGCACGCAGTTGTGGCCCTCTAACGATTGCGCTCCCCTGGGCCCCTTCCCTCGTTATTTCCTTGCGCAAAAACAGCCATACTTTGTGGCTTGTACTTGGTCTCCTATCAAACTAGAGCACGCGCTGGAGTGGAGTGAGCGCCGCATGCTACAGTTGGCTCTGCTATATGTGGTTTTGCCTGCGTTAATATCATCATCAAGACACTCGAAGATCAGGAGGAAGAAGACTACTCTTTCGCCCGTGCGTGCGCTTAGCCAAGCTAGCCGGAGCAAGGAGAACTACCGGCTACTACCGCGATGGACAAGTTCCGAGCATAAGGAGCAAGCTCCAAAAACGGCCACTAACGGGCGCTTTTCCCAAGACCTCTATGAGACGCACACATCCAGTTTTCGCCACCGTTTGCCGTTGGTGGCGCCACCTGTACAGCTCAAAGCAGCAGCGCACGAGGCGCATAATGCGCGCCGTTCCGTCATCACCATTGATATGTACGCACACCCGATTAGGCAGCACTGCGCAATCGAAAGCATGAATCTGCCTCACGAGCGGGAAACCGCAAGAGCCTATCTCCCTTACAAAAATGGCTAGTAACATTGAGTAGACCACCTAGTAACCATCTATTGACATTGGTGACCGTCTAGTAACATTTGCGATCTAGTAACATTTGTCAATAGACCGTCTAAAGACCTGCTTCTTACTTTTGTATAAAGACTATTTCATGTAGACCGTCTGAAGGCCTGCTTCTTACTTTTGTATAAAGACTATTTTATGTAGACCGTCTAAAGACCTCCTTCCTACTTTTGTATAAAGACTATTTTATGTAGACCGTCTGAAGGCCTGCTTCTTATTTTGTATAAAGACTATTTTATGTAGACCGTCTAAAGACCTCCTTCTTACTTTTGTATAAAGACTATTTTATGTAGACCGTCTGAAGGCCTGCTTCTTACTTTTGTATAAAGACTATTTTATGTAGACCGTCTAAAGACCTCCTTCTTACTTTTGTATAAAGACTATTTTATGCAGACCGTCTGAAGGCCTCCTTCTTACTGACCTCAAAATTCGCTAATTAAAGAAAGTCGTTGAACGTTAGGCGGATTTTTAGTAAAAGATAGGTGTGCCTCAGTGGTATCTATAAGCCCACCGCAAATTTACACGTACGCCATGAATGTTTGTTGCTTAATTACACGGAAAAGAAGTGTCCCATCTGAGCTACATTGGAGGTCAAGATGTGGTGCCTATATATACTCGGTGACCAAAGTTTGGTTGTGAAGAGCGGGTGGCGAGCGGTTGTCAGTGTGAGTATTGTATTGCTTTGCGAATGTTGTGTGCATGTTTGTGTACGTGTGGTCGAGTTTGCGTGTTTCGATGCTAATTTAAGGATTCTCTGGCGCATGTCCATTTATCCCATCTCGGCTTTTTTTTGCTCACAGTGATAGGGTGTCTGTTGAACATTGTTGATAGGGCGTTACTACGAGGTCACCAGACAACCTATGAACATGAGCCTGTTCAAAGTTGGTGGCCAATTGCAGCCAGAGTGTTGATTGATTGTTGGTACAGACGTCTAAAGACAGTCTGTAGACACTCTTTTTATTGTTGGTAGGTTCTAGTAACAATTGTCTTTAGACCGTCAACTTAATGTTACCAAATATTTTTGTAAGGGCTATCTCTAATCATAAGGGTGCGAACTGTACCACGCACACCACTGCTGGCGTTTCATTGGGAGCCAATAGTACGCGTAACAGCTTTTAATGTGCATCGAACTCGCCCAATCCACGCTAGTTGTCCGCAATAACCCGCTGGTTGGTGACATTATCAAGTTTATTTTGTCGGCAAACGTTTTTTTCTACGTGACTACAACTGGGTAGTGGAGTGTGAACTTTCGTTCAAGTCCGTTTACATAACGCCAACACTTGTGAATAAGCCGTAAAATTGATCGCGCTTCGTTTCCAAACAGGGTGTCGGAACGAAACATTTTTCGTTTCGGTTTTAGTTTCATTCCACCGCAAAAAGTTCCGTTCCGTTTCTGTTCCAGAACGAAACAAAAATATTCCGTAATGGTTTGTAATGGTTTTTATTTCTATGCAAAAATTTGAAGCTAAAGTAACGATAAAAACATAGGATTTGTGGTATAGTTACTTGCGCTCCTCCTAAACACGTGGGACAAGGGTAAAACACGTTCTTCCCACGTTCTTAAGAGGAGCACAAGTAAGTATACCATGAATTCCTGCCAACTAGCGCAAACCAGCACGCTTCTAAGTTATAGCACTTAATTTTTTCAAAAGGTAATTGCGAATTTTCTGACCAGGCTCAATGCTTTGTGTTAAGGGAGTGGAGCAGCCAGTCATCAAGTGTACTGTCTAATGTGCGAGACCGCTGTTCTGATAAAACAACCTTCAGCGCTGTGAATACCGGCCTGCGTTGCAGTAAACTTCACTGTACCTGGTGACATGCGCACGAAAGTCCGCTTGCGTTAATATAAACAGATGTGGTTGCCACTCTGTTAGTTTTTTGCAAAACTTTAACACACGTTTGGTTTGGGAATTATTGTCCGAGATAAGCGCTAATACTGTATCCTGATACATGGATCATTGCTCACGTTGCATGACCTCGGTTGTCCCGATCGCCAAGTATTCCCGTAAACCGAAAAACGATAAAAAATATATCGGTTTCCCTGCGGGACGAAATAATAGATAACGTTTCGGTTACGTTTTCGTTCCGGTCAAAAATGTCGTTTTTTTTTTCCTTTTTTGGTTCTTGTTCTGTTCCGACACACTGCTTCCAAAGCAGCACAGACTCTCTTTAACTCGCTTGGCGGGACGTTGGCGCTTTCACGTAAGCTATTTCAACGCCATCCAGCCGAGTGAGTGACGCTACGAACTCTTTGGCGTCCTCCTGACTGTGTATATTTGGCTCTGTGTATATAGAAGATACGTTAAATATGTTAACGTTTCTTAAACTCCTGTAATGCTATCAGCCATCTAAAGAACTATCGTTACAAGAAAATACAGCTAGTAGTCGAGTAACGCCGTACGACGTGAGCGAACTATAACTAAAATTCTGCTGTTCTAGCCACAGCCTAGCAGACGACAAAAGCCGAATCCCCGCCTTTGCGTCACCGGAGCGCCGTTCGCAGCACGGCCATCGGTGGCGCACCAGGCGAATAGCAGCGGTATCCTGCGTCACTTTGTGCTACTCCAATACGTCTGAGACGTTTCTGGGCGCCAATAGTACTGTCGGAGAAGAAATGTCAAAAGATTGCATGTTAGTGAATATATTGCTAACGAATGCTTTACGACAGCAGATAGGTAGAATACAAAAAAAAAATTCGGGAGATCCCACGTACCGTGGGAATCGATGTTATGCGAAGCATGCGGGTGATGGTGACTGTGGCGTATATTTTACATTGAGCGAAACGTTACAGAGTGACGCTAGAGAAATGTGGAAGTGGTATACGCACACTCATACGTTGAATATATATACGACGATCTTTTAAGCACATAGCAACCCGCTAGCCGGTCGGCTTGTAGAGCAGCGACATCCGTAAGTTACAAAAGTGTCAACCAAGGCCACTGACAGTGTAACTTATAAAGAGCTCTCATATGTTTAGCGGCCAAACAAATCGCAATAAGTTGTTTCCGAATGAAACTTACATACCTTCAGCAAGAAAGACAGGAATCTTAAGATACAAACAGATATTTCGTTAAAGTCAAACAAAGTAGGTCGCAGTTAAGACATTTTCGATTGAACATTTTTGCACATAAGCGTTTCCTGCTTGATTATATCGATCTACAGGGTGCCCCAGCTATCTTTAGCCAGAGTTAAAAAATATGCCGACACACTTCATGACGACGCGACCAAATGCATGTTGCTGACTGTTTCCTGGAGGACATCAGTCTGTTTTTTGTGTTCTGATTAATTGCTTAACTAGGCCATTTTAACTAACTGACTTTTGAAGCGACGAAGCTGGGCAAAAAATTCCACTGAAAAAGTTGTACGTCGGTTTGCAAAATGTCCAATTACCTGACCAATTTTCTAACTTTCTATCAATTAAGTATTAGTATTTTTCTGCTTACTACAGATGCCCGCGTAATACAAAAAAAAATACCACGTGACAAGCCCGTTTGTGCGCCTATGCGCGCAGTGATTCTAGTGCTTCCTAACGTTCCAATAATATTACTGCAATAATATTAAAGCCACTCACGGAGGCCACGTGTTGTGGAGCAAGGAAATCGGGCACGTGATTAGACATGTGACATGACATGACATGAGTGGGCAGAACAGCGGCAACACCGGAATGACGCTAAATCGCTGCCTGTTTTTCACGCAGCTTTTTGGGTTCTACCATGGATTGCTCTGCGGTGACGCTGCCTTATCGTCCATGCTGCATCTTCTGCAACACGAGGATGCTGTCGATTGTGTGCCTTTGGTCTATCCTGCCACACCGCTTGAAGTTGACTCTGGCCCGCTGCACGGCTTTAGCGATGGACTCCCACGTGTTCCGCCTGTGACCGACGTCATCTTCTAGAAGCCATTTATCGTTGACACGTGGTCGACAACGTCAACACCGGACGCTATAAAGGCCTTCGCAGTGGCTCCCCGCATCAGTGGGCAGAACAGCGGCAACACCGGAAGGACGCTAAATCGCTGCCTGTTTTTCACGCAGGTATGTTATATTCCTGATGCCTATAGCTATCGTTCTGACGACCGCTTCTTATTGCTGCTGTTCTGCCCGAACAGTCTTGTTGTTTGTTGCTCTCGTGTTTTGCACTGTTTCGATAGCCTTCTCTTTAGTGGCGACGTCGAACTTAACCCCGGTCCTAGAGGTGTCCCTTCAGCTGATACTGCTAACACAACCGAGGTTAACACCCCCTTTGCGAGTAGCACTGGCAGCTCAACTAGTTCCCCAACCGACATGGCAAATCTTGCGCAACTACTGGCTGGCCAGAAAAAAAAGTGCAAGCGATATTGCTGATATCAAGGAAGCATTTAACTTACGGTTCGAAGCCCTTGAGACTCGTGTATCTGCACTCGAATCTTCCAAAGCTATTACTAATTGTGGTGTCAAATGACACGCTTAATTCTGAAATTGCGTCACTTAAAGAATCTGTCACCAAACTCAGTTTAGTCAGATGATTTACAAAACCGCTCACGCCGAAACAATATTCTTTTACATGGCTTATCGGAAATTCATGATGAAAATACCAACTCTTTGCTGAATGCTGTAACACAGGTGCTATCTGAGCGTCTTCAGATACGATGCCCAGATATTGAGCGATGTCATCGCATAGGCAGAAAGCGTGAAGGGAGAACACGACCAGTCATAATGAAAATTTTTGATTACAGGGAAAAAAATACGCGTCCTGAAAAGTGTTTCGAAACTGAAAGGGTCTGGTCTGTGCATAACTGAAGATCTATCCCTGAATGTGCGCACCTTAGGAAAGAAACTGTGGGACGCAACTGCCAGTTATCGAGGTAACGGATCCAGAGTAAAACTACGCTATGATCATGCCTATATGATGACGTGCGCTACATCTGGGACAATAGTACAGATTCCTTAAAGCGCGATTCTACTGGCGCCACTAAAGAATCGTTTGCTTCAACAACTAGTGCAACTTCTCGTTGACTGCCAGGAATTTCTAAAAATCTAAGTATTTTGAATTTAAATGCCAGAAGTAGTGTTAAAAAGCTCGTGCCTTTACTTGCTCTTGTTACGTCGTACTCTGCCCATGTAGTGGCCATAACGGAAATCTGGCTACATGATGGAGTGTTTGATTGTGAATTTACCCCACCTGGTTATGTAGCAGTACGCAATGACGAATCACATGGAAAAGGTGGTGGTGGAGCGCTACTGATTCGTTCTGACATCAAATTTTTCGTGCTCCCCGACACACCTGATGTTGAACTAATTTGGTGTAAACTATGTTGAAATAAACTGTCAATAATTGCTGGTGTATGTTATCGTGCACCAGGTTCTTCCTTAGAATATTTACAAAGGCTTAGCACATTTATGCACAAACGTCACTTCGGTGCCTCAGAATATGTCTTTATGAGGGACTTTAATGTACCGGGTATTGACCGGCAAACAAAAAGTTGCACTGGGCAAGAAATTTCTATTTGTAGGGAACTCGTATCTATTTCCCTAAGCCTGGGCCTCACTCAAATTGTACAATCTCCAACTCGCCACAACACTCTCCTAGGCGTCGTTTTCCTCATTTCCTATTTACTTCAAACAGCATTTCAATGCGACGTAATTGATAGTATTTCTGACCACAAAGCTGTGCACATATCGCTTCCACCCGTCTAATTAAACAGCAGCCTAACATTACGCAGTTTCATGATTTCGTTCATGCTGATGACGCCTCTATCACAGATGTGCTAGCTTCCAACTTTGATTCTTTTCAGGCACTTTGTAGTCACGGTCACGTTGACACTTTAGTCAGCACGTTTCAGCATGTCGTGAAGTTATGCATTGATCGATTCGTTCCTCTCAAAACCAAGAAAAGAATCCGCAGACTGCTTGGATGAATCGCAGCTTGCTGCAAACTTCGCGCCGCGTTCGTCGTCTGCGCCGTGTGACAAAAAACAGGTAATGCAGACGTTATCAGTTGCTTTAACACTGCTGTGATAGATCTGCGTAAAAAAATGGAATGTGCTAGGAACTTTTATTTCCAAATTGAACTTCCAGCACTATTAAAATCAAACCCACACCAATTCTGGTCTTCTATTAACCCCGCTAGAACCGATACAGTTTCCTTTATATTAGATAACACGGCAGTTTCAGACCCCATTAAGATAGCGGATGCGTTCAATATCTATTTTCAGTCATTGTTCACGCACTACAATAATGCTCTCTCTTCGCTCAGAAGTTCTAGAACTGTCCGTCGACGATCTGGTAATTAGCACAGATGGTATCCTAAAGATTCTTAAGTTAGCTACGAAGAAATGTACTGGCCCCGATATTATTCCGAGTAGCTTTCTGGTGCGATGCGCTCTGTGGTGTTCACGTTATTTGACCATCATTTTTAACAAATCTTTGTCCTCAAGTACAGTCCCTGAGTCCTGGAAGTTAGCCAAGGTCCTGCCTCTGCATAAATCAGGAAACAGACAACTCCTCTCCCACTATAGACCCATATCACTTATTCCCATTTCCGGAAAGCTGCTCGAACACATCATTTATAAACACATAACTGAGTTTCTTGAATCGAATAATCTTCTGTCCTGCACACAACATGGATTTCGCCGCGACTTCAGCACAATAACGCAACTGGTGGAATTTTCGCATGATATTATTAGTAATTTAGACATTGGTAATCAAATTGATGCATCATTTACAGATTTCTCGAAGGCTTTCGACACCATTATACAGAGCAAGCTTCTAGGTAAACTAGACGTAATTTGAAATAATCCGCAATTGATTGACTGGTTAGCAAGCTTTCTAAACTCGCGCTCTCAATTCGTCTCATTCAATTCCAAGTCGTCCTCAACAGTAAAAGTTACATCTGGTGTCCCACAGGGCTCCGTTCTCGGTCCCCTGTTATTTCTGATTTTTATAAATGACCTTCCCAGCATTATTAGGTCCCATCTTCGCCTCTAAGGCGACGACTGGGTGCTTTACCAGGTAACTACTTCTCCTAATGATCACGCCATACTTCAGGATTCTTTTTTGCAGTTTTGTTCTTGGTGCTCGGACTGGCAGATGCGCATAAACTTCAAAAAAACAGTAATTTTGTCTTTCACGAACAGCCGTTCTCCATCCCAATATGCATACTCGTTCAACGACGTCGCAGTTCCCCGAGCACAGACATACAAATACCTTGGGGTTATGTTCACACACAACATGCAATGGTCGCATCACATAGATTATATTACATCTAAAGCATTAAAAAATTAGGTTGCTTAAGAGGTACATTATCTACATCGCCAAAATCCACCAAATTACCAATGTACAAAACACTGATCCGCCCTATATCAGAGTACGCTTCGTGTGTGTGGAATCCATACAAAGTGTGTGACGTGAATAAAACTGAATTTGTCCAAAGGAAATCTGTTCGCTTCAATTTTCATCGCTATGACCATGATTTTTCGCCCTCTTCTGCAATGCAATCTTTGAAGTTATCTCCATTGTGCACAAGGCGTGATGATGACTCTGAAAGTTTTGCACCCTTATGTTCACTTATCATGCCGGCTATCTAATGATAATTACATCGTGTATGCTAATGCTCTGCCAACTTGACGTGGTCACAATCTTAACATAAGGTCATTCTTCGCACGTACTAATATGTTCAAATACAGTTTTTTTACGAAAATTATTGTCTACTGGAACGATCTACCAGGCACTTGAATGACATTGTTGTCCTATTTTGTCTCATTTATATGCCCGTTTGTGCTTAGGAGGTGACGATATTTGTCCTGATGAAGAACTTGTTATGATCTTACTGTTCTTCTTTTCTATTGTATGTACCCCACTCCTGCAATAGCCCTGCATTTGGCTGCAGTATTTGAAAATAAATAAATAAATAAATAAATAAATAAATAAATAAATAAATAAATAAATGTGGGCGCATGCACATTTGGCTGTGGCGTCCTGCAGGGGAGGAACGGTTGCGTGACGAGAGCAAGTGCCGCCGTTGGGCATGACATTGAACTCGTACAGGCCGCCTAGTGTTATAAAGGCAGTCTTTTCTCGGTCTCTATTATCGACTTCGATTTGCCAGTAGCCGGTCTTGAGGTCCATCGACGAAAAGTACTTCGCGTTGTGGAGGCGATCTAGGGCGTCGTCTATTCGTGGGAGAGGGTGCACGTCCTTTTTCGTGACTTTGTTAGGCGGCGGCAGACGACGCAGAAACGTAGGGTTCCATCCTTTTTCCTCACTAACACCACAGGTGACGCCACGGACTCTTAGACGGCTGGATGATGTCATCGCATAGCATTTCGTCGACCTGTTCTTTAACGTCCTCGCGTTCTTGCGTCGAAGCTCGCTACGGGTTCAGACAGATTGGTCGAGCACTTTCTTCTGTAATGATGCGATGTCTCGCGACTGCGGTCTGTCGAATTCTTGACGCCGACGAGAAGCAGTCCTTGAATTGCAAGAGCAGGGCTTTGAGCTGGTCTTGCTTGTGCTTCGGAAGGCTCGGGTTGACATCGAAATCTGGTTGGGGACCTCGATCTGTTGAAGTAGGTTCGGTAGCATCGAAGAGGGCGAAAGCGTTGCTGGCGTCCACGAATTTGCCGATAGGCGACCGTCGTACCAATGTTGAGGTGTCTTATTCATGGCTGAAGTTTGTCAGCACTGCCACTGCTTTGCCATCACGCAGCTCGGCTATGCCTCTTGCGACGCAAATCTGACCATTCAGAAGCAGGTGCTTATCGCCCTCGATGACGCCTGCAAGGTCTGCGGGTTCTTCGGTGCCGACGGAAATGATGACGCTTGAGAGAGGCGGAACGGTTACATGCTCTTTTGTCACAATCAGTGCGTGGTACCCTGGCGTCGTGTGGGGCGGCAGTGCTTCTCCTGAGGTTAGTATTACTGACTCAGACCTGAGATCGATGACGGCGCCGCGGTGACTTAGGAAATCCATCTCAATTACCACATGACTGGGCAATGTTGTACGATTACAAACCTCGCAGGACAAGTCCGGTTATTGATGCATGGTGACACTAGCGGTGCAGACTCCAGCCGGCGTTTTGAGGTGACCACCAGCTGTCCGATTTCGGGGCCTTGCTAAGCAGTCCTTGCTCTCTTCAACTTGTGTCGAACGGTCCACTGACGACGGAATAGTCGGCTCCCGTGTCGACGAGAGTGGTGACGTTGTGGCCGTCGAATAGTACGTCGCGGTAGCTAGTCCGTCGTCTTGCGTTGCGCTTAAGTCGCAGCGTCGGGTCACGGCTAGATCGGCTTCTGCTGCTTCTACGTCGCGTTGTCAGGTCTTCAGGCCCCGAGGTTTCGTCGTCAGGGCTCAGTCTGGTTTGCGTCGTGATCATAAGGGTTGGTCGCGGCGTCGTCGCCGGCGGCGGAGTTTCTTCAGTTGTTCGTCTTACAGCAACCGCACCTTCATCGGTTGCTGCCCTTAGTTTTCCGATATGGGCTCGCTGAACGGCCCCGGTTAGGGCCGCTGTACTGCTGTCCTCGCTGAGGGCACCCGTAGCGTCCAGGCGACGGCGATCGGAAAGGTTGCCGGGGTGTCCACTGCACTCCAACGAGGTAGTCGTTGATGCCGCGTGGTCGTTCAGCCCGCTGTCGACGCGGCGCGTCGATGGCGAACCCACGCAGTCCCATCTGTCGGTAGAAGCAGCGGCGGTAGGTGTGGCCAGCTTCTCCGCAACGTCGGTCTTCCTCGGGGTGTAGCGCTGGTCGACCGGCGGGTTGTATGAAGTAGGCGTCGGGGGCGGCGGCGATGTCTGGCGGCGGAACTTCGGCTGTGGGGCTTCATGACTTGGGCGCGGAGGGAGAGCGTTGCGTCGGGCGGCAGCAGCGTAGCTCATGGCTTGCAGCTGAGACTTTGGCGGTTCTGGAATGCTCAGCGACTGCTGGATTCCTTCTCGAACAATATCTTCGATCGAGGCCACTTGAGGCTGGGTCGACGAGAACATTCTTCGCAGCTCTTCACGCACTGTGGCCCTTATGGTCTCGCGTAGATCGTCCGAGCAGTTATTGAATGTCTGCGTACCCTGGCGTCGAGCGGCGATTAAATTGGCGGGTACGCATCTCCAGTGTCATTTCAATCGTAGTCGCTTCGGAGATGAATTCCTCGAAACTGCTCGGTGGGTTCCGCATCAATCCAGCGAAGAGCTCCTGCTTTACTCCTCACATGAGGAAGCGAACTTTCTTGTCTTCAGGCATTTGGGGGTCTGCGTGGTGGAAGAGTCTGGTCATTTCTTCGGTGAAAAGTGCCATGTTCTCGTTTGGCAGTTGTACACGGGTTTGGAGGAGAGCATCGACCCTCTCCTTGCGGACGACGCTCGCGAAGGTGGCCAAGAACCTGGAGCGGAAAATGCCCCACGTTGTCAGGGTTGACTCTTGGTTCACGTCCTAGCGGCATCTTCCAAGGCGAAATGGACGTGCTGTAGCTTTTCGTTGTTGCTCCAGTGGTTGAAAACAGCGACTCAGTCGTATGCCTCTAGCCAACCTTCCGGGTCTTCGACTAAGGATCCGCGGGAGGTTCGCGGCTCTCTGGGGTGCCTGAGCACGATCGGTGTAGGCGGCACAGCAGTTGTCATCGTACCTGCGGTCGAGTTCACTATCTTCGATTGCCTTGTGTTTCCGGGAAGAAGCCCGTAATCTGGCTCTAGTCCCTTCTGCCTGCGGCTAGTTCGACGATCCGGGTTGTCATTAGCTTCGTCTTCTTCGCAGCTTGGGCTTGGGTGAGCGCTCCGCGGTGGCGTCCGGATCATGAAGCAGCACCTCCACCAGATGTCACGAGGTCGTGACGTCGACGAAGGCAACAGTCGGCGTGTTTAAGATGAAACTCTTTGTTTGGCCGAACTTGAGGCCTGGAACGGAAAGTCAAAATACAACAATACAAACTGTACACTGATAGCGGCGAACAGAGCATCGGCCGTCGATAAACTGATTTGCTGTAAGGCGCGTCGGTATTTATACATGCGACATCGAAGGTTCGGGCGTTAGCGCTGGCGCTAGCTTGCTAAAGCTCTCGAAGAAAACCACGCATCTCCCCGAAGTGAATGATGAGTGGACGAAGCTCTGAGTATCGTATGGGTGACTAACCGTGCGTTACCCGAGCGTTGCCCCATGTAATGTAAATTGACTGGCATAAAGTTACATAAAGTGGCATCAAGTTACATAAACGTAGAGTTCCATCCTCTTTCTTGACTAGCACCACGGGAGACGCCCGCAGATTCTTGGGCGGCTGGATGATGTCGTCACGTAGAATTTCGTCGACTTGTATCTACGGCCTTGCGTTCGCGGGTCGAATCTCCGTACGGGCTCTGACGAATTGGTCGGGCACTTTCTTCCGTTATGATGCGGTGCTTAGAGAGTGGCGTTTGTCGAACACTTGATGACTACGAGAAACAGTCCTTGTCTTCTAGAAGGCATCGGAGCCATTTCTGTTGGGAAGACTTGGGTTGACGTCGAAGGATTATTGAAGTAGTGAGGTCGTCGTTGTAGCTTCGTCCGAATCTGAAAAAGCAAACGCACCGCTGACGGCCAAGATTTCTTCGATGTATGCTATTGTCGTGTCCCTGCTGGCGTGTCAGTATTCTTGGCTTTAGGTGGTTATCATAAGGCTTCCTTTCCCTTCATGCAACTGAGCAATGCCTCTTGCGACGCAAATGTCATGGTGCCGCAGCAAACGCTGATCGTTCTGGATGACGACGTCAATGCCTTTGGAGTTTTCAGGGCTGACGGGATTATGACGCTGGAACGAGGCGGAATGGTGACTTGATCTTCGAGCACGGTCAAGGAATAACGACTTAGGGTCGTATCCGGCGGTATCGCTTTGTCTGATGAGAGTTATCGACTTGGTTGTTTAGTGATGACGGCACCGGGATGGTTTAAGACCATGCCAAGTATGACATCTATGGAGTAATGTTTAAGGATTACAAAGCTCGCAGGATAAGTCCGTTCTTTGATGTTAATTCTTGCTATGCAGATATAGACGTGCGCACAGGGGTGGGGAGGGGCAGGGGGGCGTCCCCCGCCCTTTAGTCACCTAAGCGGGGGGACAGTCTGCCCCATACAGTGACTTAGTATGAATGAAGGTGGCGCTGAACGGTGATGTTCTGGCCGTCGGTGGTCGCTAGATCGTCGTCTTGCGGTGCGGTTAGGTCGCGGCGTCGGATCACGACTACGTCGGCTTGTTCCGCTGCTTCTACGTGGTGTCTTCAGATCTTCCGGCCGCGAAGTTTCGCCGTCAGGGCCCCATCCGGTTTGCGTCGTGTTGTTAATACTTCGTCGCGGCGTAGTCGGCGGCGGTGGAGGATCTTTGGTATTTAGTCATACAGCAACCGCACCTCCATCCATTGTTACCCTTAGTTTTCCGGATGAGGACTAGCGGATGGATCCCGGGTAGGGACAGTGTACTGCCTTCGCTGCGGTGAGATGTAGCGACCTGCCGACGGCGCACGGGAAGGTCGTCGGCGTGTCCATTGTGCTCTTACGGTGTCGTCTGCGATGTCACGTAGTTGTTCACCAGGCTGCGGACGCGCCTCGATCACAGCGTAACCACGCCGTCCCGTCTCACGGTACCGACAGTGGCGGTACGTATGGCAGGCTTCTCCGCAGTGGTAGCATAGCGGGTGGTAGTCGGAGGCGCGCCATACGTCGGTTTTCCTGGTTGTGCAGCGCTGGCCGACGGACGGGTGAGATGGCGTCGGTGGCGACGGCGGGAGCTGGCGATGGAACTGCTGTGGTGTATATATGACTGTATATATTTGAGCCTCGCTTTGGTGATTAAAAGAGTTGGTAGTCTAGCCGCTTTCCTGTCTCCTTCACCGTTTCCTGTGTTCGTCCGTTTTCGGCTGGTATAATTCCTTGATTGCTTGATGCTGTGGTGCGTCATCTTGGAGCTGTCGCAGGAGTGGGTAGCGACGGTGGACAGCAGCAGCGTAGGTCATGGCTTCAGGCTGAGGCTGGGTTTTCTCAGTAACACCAAGTGACTGCCGGATTCAGTGTTCAGCCCGGTTTCAGTGTCTTCACTCGGCGATCCATGGATGGTCGACGGCTCTCTGGGTGGCTGCTTCACGATCGCTGCAGGGGACACAGCGGCCGTCATCCTGTCTGTTGTCTCCGTCGCTGTGGCTTTTGCCTTGTCTGGTATGAGTTGGCACTGGGGGGAGGGTGGGGGGGGGGCTAGTCCTTTTATACTGCGGTTGGCTCGACTGCCGCTTATGGTGTCGGTGCCTTCTTCACGAATTGGCCTGCGTTCACTGCTTGGCAGGGGCGTCCGGAACATGAACGAACAGCACCTCCACAAGTTGTTACCTGATCGTGACAGCAAAGAACACGGCAGTCATGCTATAAAAGACGTAAATCGCAATTTGGGCGAACTCGTGCCCGGCAAATAAAAAGTTAAACTACAAGCAATACGTGTTGTACACTGATAGCGGCGAACAGAGCGTCGCCCGTCAAGCGGTAAAACGCGTCGGCTTTCATACATGTGCTATCGAAGATACCAGCGTTATCACTGCTGGCCGCGTAAGCTCTCGAATAACTAGACAATTCGCGTCCTGCGTGAAATCTTAACATAGTGATTTCAAAGCTGTTATGGCCACGGCCACTTCCCTGGCATTCAACACAAGGCCAGTCATGATCTAAAATTATGTGGCGGGAATAGTTAGAATTCTGAACTTTGAACTTCGGGAAGAATCAGCGTTCGACGAAGTTCCATTATGGCAGAACGCCGAGTGCTTCAGTGCCACGCTTTTTTCTGAATAATATTGATTTCACCAGTCAAGTGCGTTTTCCTGCTGGAATGAGATAGAAGTGGAGCCCCATGCATGACCTCCGGACACCGTAGTGCCCGCGGGTGTTGCTTGCAGGAGGCGCAACAGCGCAGAGGGTGACACTGACAGCGATGACACCGTGCACCACTGTGTCAGCAGTGAAGTATCTGGTTATGGCGCCGTCAAGCTGGTGAAGAGCCGCAAGGCAAAGAGACCTCTTCGCGCCAGTTCTCGCCAATGAGATGTCTGAAACGGCAAGCCGTGTCTGTACAGTACTGGTGCGAAACGAAATAAAGGAGGTCAGAGTGAATACCCGCGATAACATCCTCGTGATTAACCTTAATCACATGACTATGCTGGACACATAGCGCAATGTTACAGAACCTAATGAGATAGAAGTTCGCTCCCATACTTCGTTGGGCAAAGTGAGCACTGATGTAATTTAAGATGTTGAGGAACCATTACCCACATCTACCTACCAGTGCTGATCAAGCCTGCGTCAGGAAACACCATTATTACAAGTGTGTGTCGTCTCGGGACATCACGATGCGTAAAGACTATATTTCAGGACGAACCACTCCCATCACATGTAAAAGTGGGCCACTTCCGACACACAGTTCGACCTTTTGTACCGAAACCACTTAAGTACTGGAAGTGCATGAAACTTGGTCACGGGGGTATGGTGTGCACGAACGTTACCGTTTCTGCCTGATGCGCACGAACACTTGGCAGGCCACGATACTTAAATGCCCAAGTTGCCACGGACCTCATGGTGCCTCTTCGAAGGATTGCCCTGTTATTCGAATGGAGATGGCAATTTTTTAGAAAAGTGTTAGAAATCACTCGTCGCTCTGGGAAGCGGCTGCATCCATTACGTAACGACGGTCCCGTCGCCCGAGCTGCACAAAAGCCTCCAAAGCCTCCTTGCCACTCGAACCAGGTCCAAAACCACCTCCATCTTTGGGACTCAGGCCAAACACTGTCGGGTCCAAGGACAAAGACACTCGTGCCAAATTGGAGCTGACGCTTCGTTTCTACCACCCAGACCAAATGAAGCCGCGTCTACGGACAAGGGCACTTCAACCAGCGATGCAGTTGACGCTTGGCCTGAACTCCCTAAGCTACATGCACCTAATGAGCGACATCAGACTTCGACAGTAAAGGGTCACTCCGTCTGTGCCTTGTAAATTGAAGCACGAAGATAGACAAGTCGTCGGCATGGTCAGCGCTCTAGTGAGTGCTATTGGTGCGTTGGTGAGCAAGATGCAGACACCGCTAGCCCGAAGCGTGTTGCAACTGCTGGACACCATCTCTCATGTTCTCACAAGCTTTCAGAAGTCCATTGCTTGAGAACACCAGCAGCTACCACCATGGTTTCACCGTCGACAAGATTTTGGGGGCATGGGAGCGCGCATACAAGTTACATAAAAGTTGCATAAAGCAACGAATACGCTACTCTAATTCAGCCCCAAGACTAGCCTCGCCATCTGTGATGACTTTTATTCCCCTTACCCTTTCCCCAGTGCAGGATAGCCTACCGGGCTCAGCCCTAGTTACCTTTCTTTTATCCTTATTCTCTCTCTGTTACTGTCTCAGTTTCTTTCCGTGTGTGCCTGTTTTTTTTTGCTGTTTTCGCTTAAGCGCTGGAAATGCAGCGAAGTATCGATCACATTATCAAACACGGCCGCGCTCGTGTGACGCTGCTGAAAGTCGTACACATGTAATAATGCGTGGAATGGGCTTCTCCAATCTCTTCTGTAGCTTCATGCGTTGGCAACCATTTCAAAGTGTGTACAAAATTTTCATTGCCTCTAATATCTAAGTCAAATCCTTCCGATTTCGAAGCTGCTTATTCTTGGTTTTATGCGGTGCTTCAGATATGAATTATTCTGGTTTGTTTTCTTGAAATTTCCAATATTTTATTTGTTTTCATATTCGGTATCAATGCTTATGCGTTTTAACACGAAATTATTTTATGCCGGGGTCCTCCAAGACTTCAGTGACGTATTTCCGTCACGGAAATGACGTCGAAAAAATTTACACGATCAGATGGCAAAAAAAAGTTCCGTCAACGGGCGTCGAACCCACGACCACTCGGTACGCAACAACACATGCTGGGCACGCTATCCACTGCGCCACGGTCACTTTTTTTTCTCTATTGCAATGTTAATACGTTATATACATATGCACATGTACCACACATCACACACCAGCATGCGCAAGGCTGGCTGTATCTACTTGCGCACTTTTAACTGTTTCAGTGTATCTAATATACAAATCATTTCATCACTTGCCCCCCTCGGTGCTCCAGCACTTCTCCGAGCTTCGTGATCTGTTCAACAAAATAGGCGTTAACCGATCGCGCTTTTGGCTCAGCATTTCGTATATCCATACGTGACCTCCAAATGCTATAATGACCTAGAAGCGTGAAGAGGTCATACGCGACACTATTTCCTCGAACAGGCAGAAAACGAATTCAGTAGGCATCAACTGGTAGTTCCTTCTTCAATGTTCTCTGCAGAACATCCCAATAAAACACAGCGTCCCAACAGTCAATAAAAAACAGGTTCTACAGTTTCTGGTTTGTTACACAAAAGACAATTCGCTCCGCACGGCGCAAATATACCTCGTTGTTCGAGGCATGTTTTCACAAATGGTGTGCCCGTGTAAAGTTTAAAGAAAAACGTTTTAACCCCAGGTGGAACTAACATCTTTATGACGCGTTTCAGGACGTCCCTCCCCGATCCTTCCCCATAAATGGTTCTGTAGAGGAGGACTCAAAAAACTATGTCTACCAGGTCTTTCAGTAGGTGCTTCCTGGGCACGTTGTTTAAGTATTGAATAGAAAATGTACTTATATGTAACCTATAGGAAGAGACCACCTCGCATAAGTAGCGGAATACTTTATACGGACCCATGTCCATGGTGTTGACAACATATTCTGGTATAGTTCCCGGTGCTGCGCCACGGTCACAGACTGCAGAGGCTTTACAAACGCGCCTTTTATATCCACCACTCTCCCGGTCGGCGGGGTGGTGTTGCCCTCTGGGAGCGGTAAAGTAAAGTAATTCGTCATTACTGTGGCCTCCGCGATTATCACCTGCAACGCGTTACACGTCCGTCTCATTCGGCGCGTTTTCAATAGAAGTTCAATTTTGTCAATGCCTTAACACACCGCGATGTGGCGATCTTAGCCCAAGCGTCGTAAAAGTCGTAGGCCTCGCTCATAGCATCACGCTCATCCAAACCAAAAATAGCTATGCCACGCGCGGCCTGCCCAGCGCCCTCTAGAGCTTTGGCCTACCTCACCTGGCTGTAACACCGCGTTCCTCGCTCACGCGCTCGCACCGAGAAAATTCGCGGCCGGGCTACCGGGGCGGCAAGACGCGCTTTGCATTTCCCTCTAGTGCGGCCATGGTGGGCAATCACATTTAACAGGCCGCGGGATCGCGACCAAGCTCTGCGTCCAACATGCGACGCTTTTCTGGCTACCACACCTCGTTCTCTGATTACGCTTTCACCGTTAACTACTACGGCTACCACAAGGGTTTGTTTAATCATTTAACGCGGACGTTAATCGTCGGGATGGAGATGTGCCACCAATCACCGAAGTGGGTGCATCCACGTTTAACGGTGCTATAGGTGCCAGACATCAATATACATTGTGCAAACTCTCTTGTATCAATGTACAGTAAACATTCAGTTACTTCTTTAAGGGCACGCTTTACTTTCGTGTTATTCCGATCCCTATGACGGAGAGATCAACCATTTTTTTCGTTCCAGTGATCACCCTCGGGCTCACAGTATTATTAGATAAAATAAAAGTAAATAAGATCATTGGGTAAGCCATGCATGCACGGCGGTTTCCAGTAGCAGTGTACCTTGTGTTACTTTTCTGCATTTTAATTTATTTTACACATAAATCTTTATTTCATATACTGCCATGACAACGCTTCCTTTGAAATTATTTACTTACTTTATGCGCTGGTAATAGGTACAGGATTTAAAAAAGCGATTGCGTGTGTGTGACTCATGAAATGTTGCCGCCTGTGATTCGAATTTTTTTCGTCTGCGCTCCTTACATGTTTATTAGGCTTTTACACTTGTGCAACACACAAGGGAGCAGTACATTAATGCTGAAAAGAGAAGTGAACTGTATACAAGCACTGCAAAGTATGTCGCCAGAATAAATATAAATCTAACCACTGTTACAAGATATTCCGATGATTTACTATAAAACAAGTCAATATGTGCATGTTTCGATGCACGTATTCGTGAAAAAAAACAACTCACATACTATTTCACTAGTATAAATAAACAAATATGAATTTGCGTTAACAACAATCATCTTTTTTTTATACGCATTAAGTTTAGCAGAATAGTGAGTGAGTTTTGTTGCACTCCGGGTGTCGAGTATCCCTATAAAGCTATTAGCTTTGGCCGCTATTAAGATACCCTGAAGCCTGCGGAACATAAACTCGTTGAAGAATTGCATCCTTGCGACCTTACCAAATTGTGAGATTTACACGATGGCAAATATTATTTCGGTGCATGAGTTCTGATGCATAAGGTACTTTCTGTGGCTTATAGCCAGGAAGGCTAAACATTTAACAAACATGGAGCGATATTTGCCATTGCCTTGCTTTGACTTAACTTGGTACCTTAATGTAATATACGTACATAAAAACATTTCGCCCCGTGTTCAAGGGGGTAATGTACTGAAGGTGCACATTATCTGAAGTGCTATTTCGACAATGTAGGAGTTTAGGTTGAACTAACGTTGTATACGATGTCATGGCAGAAACTAAACAGTGAGTAAAATTTCTGAGACATTAAACCTTCAGATAACATGGCGACGTTGTAGTCGAAGCTGAAGAATCGCTGCAACGGCCGCCAAATAAACAATATACGCCAGTTTGCTGCAGCACAAGCATGCTATCCACTCAAGTTCGCGTTATAATATTAAGGCGAATGCCTTTAATGACTCATACTCGCGGCGTCCGACCGTCCGTGCGTCCGTGCCCTGGAACAGTGCCCCCCAGCTGTGGCCTCTCCCCCTCACACTCTCTCAGCAATCACCTGATGGCACAGAGGCGCATAGAAACAGTTGCGCGTTGCTCCTTCCAATGCGCGTTGTGCAACGCGGCGGCGCCCGTCCGTCAACGCGCAACAGTCTATTATTATTGCGATAGCAATTATATGGACAGTCTCGGCCGGAAAATGTCCGCCCCCGTCGCCGTCATGCACCGTATATGTATAAGTATGTATATATATATATATATATATATATATATATATATATATATATATATATATATACATATAAAAGCCTCAAAGAAAAATAATTCAGGAAAATGCTTCCGAAGCGCGGAATCGAACCAGGGACCTCTTGCTCCGCAGCGAGTGGCGCTAGCCACTACGCCACGGAACGCAGGTCCTCCGCATAGCTAACGGCGAGCGTTATATACACACCCTTTGCCGCTGGACGGACTCAGAGATGGCCGACGCTCATAAGCGTTTCTTCATTACCAGCGAGATGGCGCTAGGAGCGCGACGAGCGCATTTAAAAGTCGTGTTGCCGTTACATTCACGCCAAGGATATGTACCCGGCTAATGTGGCGTTGACTAAAGGCTTTACGTGGGATTGTTTCTCGCTTTGACAACTTGCACTGGCACTGCCATTACCCCTTAAGCCCTTGAACGTTCAAGTTTTTAGATAATTTATAATTTATTTATTACATAATTGCGTCAACCCAGTGGAAATTACAGCAGGGGAGACCACTTTTGCTAGAAGAGGGGCCCCTACCTTCTATATACGTGTGTATCTGTGCGAAGGTATATATATCTATACGTAGATTGTGAAGAGGCTGTCATCGGTTGCCGTAAGACAAATAGGAAAAGGATACACGCTTCTCAGAAGAGTTTATTTGTCAACGTTTCGATCGGAAACCGATCTTTATCAAGGAAAAATTTACGAGGCTTCGATGCGCTTTTATAGCATCGTCCTCCGCGCAGGTAGAGCGACAAAAAAAAATACACAAGAAAAAATGTAGAAATGAAAAAATCAGGAGCCAAAAGATGACAAATATACACACGGACATGGGAAAAGCACGCGCATCCTCGAAGAAAAAAAAGGAAAACATATAGATGTCTACATAGATAATCTCGGTGGACACAATCAGTAAGTACATTCCTTTCGTACATTGTCAAGCCCCAGCTCTCCGGCTCCCCCCTCCTCATTTGTTCGTGAAGCATAGTGAGGGGGTGAGGCTTCACAAGAAGGGATAAGCGCTTAAAAAAAAGGGTCTGTGCACTATAAGTTTCACGAGTTTAATAGAGACAAATTATCACTGCGTAATACGTGCACACATACACGCGAAATGCTAAAAAAACGCACGTTAGACAAAAACAAAGATTCCAAATATGACGTGAAGTATGATGCAACGCCATTAAAAAAAAATCACAGCATATCCACGGAGTGAATGATGATGAGTGGGCGAAGCTGCGGAGGTTCATCGGTAAACCGTGAATCTTCCGTGAATTCTGCCCAGTACATCATCACCGACGTGAGATCGGGCGCGTTTATACTAAAGGTTCGATGAGTTATGACGACTTGCAGCGCACTTTAATTTTACATGTACGCTGTGAATTTTCATTGTTTAGAAAACCATTGCTTAGAAAACATCTGGCGTCTTTCGTTAAGCAGCTGGCGTCTTTTCGTTTTGCTTTAGAAACATCTGGCGATCTTTCGTTTTGCTTTTACAAAACATCTGGCGTCTTTCGTTGGTTTATTGCATCAATCAACGGCGTATTGAACAAAATTTTTATTGTTTAATCACGCACAGGAGAAATCTCACCAGGCACTACCTTGGAGGTAAAGAATGGCTGCTAATGGGAATGAGAGACAGAAGAAGTCGGCTTTTAGCTAACGCTGCGAATTTTTTATTGTTCAACAACGCACAGGAAAAATCTCCCACCGGCACCACCTTGCAGGTCAAAGCGTAAGACTGGTTACATACTACGCTACGAGGGACGAACGGGTGCCGCTATAAGGAGCTTCGTCCCTAAAACAAAAGCTTTTTTTCTCACTCAATAATAGTTTTAGCGGCGTCACTTGAGTTACGATCGTGATCCATGCAATCGACGTGTCACAGCGAGTGCATCATTTCACGGTTTGTAGACAACGATTACCTCGCACGGCGTTTTTCATTGCAAGGCGTTCGTGCATCGAGCGCGATACTTACGCGACGGGCACTTCAACCTAGCAAATCATTCTGAGCTGGTGGACCTAAATTCAGTTGATACGACACAACTGCGCCAATAGGCACACGTCACATAATCACAAACGCATCAGATGACCACAATTGTCTTCTTATAATTCACACACCACTGCATATTCTCCACACCTGGTTTGTTTACTTTCGCATTGTGTTGCGCTAACGGGCTATGTTGGTCGCTGAATTTTCGACCCGCATCTCCCCTTAAGTACCCTCGGGGCCAGAGGCATTAGAGAGGGGAGTGGTTACAAAGAAAACATATAAAAAAATAAAAAGAGCAAATACATAATGTTAGCTAAGGCATTCTTGAACACTTGGTGATTGGCGATAGAGGTTGCATGCGGAGGAAGGGGATTCCACTGTTCTGATGTCCTTGGTAGAAAAGACTGAAAAAAGGTGTCAGTTCTGCAAAAAGCGAATGCGTACTTTTTATTCGTGATCTAAGCTAGATGAAACATACTGAGATGGAAATATGAATTCGTCACGTAGCTGTGGATGATAAAATATGGCGTGAAAGATGCTTAAACGCAGTATCTGACGACGAGATGCAAGAGGTGATAGACCGAGGCTTGATTTAATGGAAGATATGCTTGCTGTTCTGTTATAGTTGGAAAGAATGAAATGAGTTGAGTTATTCTGAACCATTTCTAGTGAACGAATGAAGTTTGCATGGCTTGGATCCCAGACTGAGGTAGCATATTCTAATTTTGGGCTAATAAGTGTTTTGCGCATGGCAATTTTAAGGACGAAGGTGCTTTTTATGAAGTACGACGGAGATGCCCTAATATTCGGTTGGCATTGTTAATTACATATGAAATGTGAGGTGCCCAGAACAGGTATGATTAACGTGAATGCCGAGGTAGTTTGTACCAGGACACATTATCTAAAGGAGTGTTACCTAAGTAGTAAATAGGGGAAACAGGTGATGCTCGTGATATGCGCATATGTTTGCTTTTCCACGTATTAAGTTCCATCATCCATGTATTTCACCAGTGGTTAATAGCATGAAGGTCAGATTGAAGAATTTTGGTGTCATCAATGTAGGTTATTTCTCTATAAACAACGCAAACATCGGCAAAGAGGTAAATATATGAGGAAACGCATGAGGGTAAGTCATTTATTTAAATAAGAAAGAGTAAAGGGCCTAGCATCGTCCCTTGTGGGACGCCAGATCGCACGGCAGCGTGCTCCGAGTTAACGTTATTAACGGACACAAACTGGGAACAGTTAGTAAGAAAGAATTCTAGCCAAGAAAGCATTTGAGAGTCAATGTTAAGCTGGCGTAGTTTGTGAAGAAGCAGTTTGTGCTATACATTGTCAAATGCTTTAGAAAAGTCCAGAAAAATGCAATCAAGGAAAGAACAGCGATCAAGAATGGCATGAAGCTTGTGAGTGAATGATATTAAATGGGTTTCACAGGAATATGATTTGCGACACCGTGTTGTGATGGCGAAAAAAATGAATTTGTGAAAGTTAGCAAGGTGTGATGACAAAATGTGTTCCAATATTATACAAGGAATGCTTCAAAGAAGCACACGCACCCGTGAGAAATCAAGCGCCGTAACCCCTACGTCACTTGCACGGAAGAGGTGATCTATAGGATCCCTTTGACCTGTAACAAGGTTTACATTGGTCAGACGGGCAGGCGCCTAAACACGCGATTAACGGAACACAACCGTCACTTCACGGCTAAAGATTTTGGACATTTGGCCTTTCATTGTAGGGATTGTGGCTGTGCCCCCACTCTAACAGGTACGGAGGTTGTGCACAAGGAACGCAAGAAGGAAACAAGGGAAATACTCGAGGCAATGGAAATCGACAAATCTAAAGATAAACGTGTCAGTTGCCCCTCGGTATCATTCTCTAAAAAAGCGCGCCGATACCTTGGTCTATAATCATATATTGTTTGCAATTGTTATCATAGATCCTGTCATGTATCTGTGCAATTTGTTTTTGTTTTTTGTGGTCTTGATCACGTCCACTGCTATCAGTGCGCATGAGCATATTATTCTACATAAGGCGGGCCTTTCGTCAATAAAGCATCAGTTGCAGTACAGCGCTTGTGTTTCTGTCATTTTATGTGTGCGTGAATTTGTTCTTTTGTGCGCTGCCTCATCAAATATGATGGCTCACCAACTAGGACATCAGTACGTATTAAGGTATTTTATTGGTTGAAGAAAAGCTAGTGCTATGTTGCTGTACTGTATTTGGTCGTGACAGCAAACAGACGTTCGCAAATCTTTCAACATATACAGCTTTGAATACCAGGATGAAATGTTTTGCATAGGCTCCCTTGAATTCTCGTTGGATGAAAGTTATGTCGAACAGTTATGATACAAACGACGGCGAATGCTCATCATAGTCCTTTCATGTAATATTGGGGCTGAGAATTCCTCCAGTCCCTTGGAGCTCCTTCGATGAGCAGATGACTTTCTGCACTGTCGGTCAGACTAGAATGTGCACAATCACATACTAATAGGTGAGTCTACAAGTTACTACGTAACAGTCTCTGTCGGCACCGAAGTCTAAGACTTCAAAAAACAGAGTATGAAAGTGCAATGAACAGTGCAGTGATAGAATTCAATGCAGTTGGAGGTTCGAACGACAATTTGACCGGTTTAGGAAAACGCACCTTAGAACGTCGCAGGAAGCCAAAGGGCGGATGCATTTGCACGCCTGACGCGCGTTTTGTGGCGCAGCCGATGCTTCAGGAACAGCATTGGTGACCGGTTTTTTTTTTTTTCTTTCCTTCCCACACGCGCCCCTCGCTCTGAGCATACGAACTGGGTCACTGGGCCGTTCACCTGACTGAACCTCCTCATCCACGCTTCGCTGTTTACTCGATGGCGTGAGGCCACTTTAATCCCCCCGCTTCCCGAGCTTCAACACTCCCATCATTTCTAGACGCAAGTTGCTGGAGCCTCCTTTCTGCGTACCGTGGTCCTCATTGCACCATCTTTGCTACTGTTCCGGCTTTGTTGGTTTGACAAGCGCATGGTTAAGATGGTGTTCTCATCCACAGGTTGCCTTCTGTCTCCAGTATTTCTACTTCAGCTTCCTGGCTGTCGGACCCTTCTGCTTCACCCTTGTTTACCACTCTATCGGCGTTATAGTTCTCCTCGCAAGATCGGTCACTTACGCCCACTACTGTGGTCGCGCAATGCGAAACAGTCGGCAAGCGAGCTAGCCTTGCCAAAGTTCTTTCAACACGCCTTGCAGCCTCAAAGCTCCCGTGGTTCACTTGGCTCGAAATTGTCGATGCAGGCCCGCTACTTTGTAATAGTCTTTGTTACATAATTAAGGCTTTCATACTTCCTTTTGTCTGCATGATTTCTTCTATTCATTATTGCCACGCTCGCATCACGCACAGTTCCCGCTCTGGTGCCGAGGCGTAGCGCCCAATCTCGGCTCTGTTCACCGTCAGATTTCGGCACGCACGCCTGGCTTCTTTTTACGGCACTGGCATGCCGCGCCGAGAGCCCCCACAATCACTCGTTTGCTTTCTTCCTTCTTCGGCATATCTTCCGCCTTCTTTCTTGTTCTCTACAACGACTCCGCGTCAGCCGAGAGGGGGTAGACCGGTCGGGACCGGAACTGGGCCCTGCCCGATCATGCTCGTATGCTCTAGCGGCGGCCGCCGTTGTCCGGGGCCTGCATGACGAGCCCGCGGTTGGCTTCGCCGCAGTCTCCCGCCCTGCGTCGGCGGCACTGTTGAGCTCCTCACTGGCGCTGCACGTCGAACCGGTCGCCGGCTTTCCCCCTCTATTTTCTCTCGCAAACGCTGCCTCGTTGGTGGCGAGGAAGAATGATGCTTGAACAGCCGCGATGCTATCTGTTACGTCGATATTGGTCACCCGCTCTAATGAGAATCCCCTGACGGTAGCGTTTCTTACTGTCGTACACATGCGTTACACTTACAGATTCGTCATAAATAACTGCCTCAAGGCGGCCACGAGATGAACTCCCTAACTTATTAGTTAGGGAGTTCATTTAAACCCTGCAGAAGCCAACTTCATTGGGCAGTGTGTTCGCAATGCGAGAAGCTGCTTCCTCGTCAGTGAATAATATCAGAGGCTTAGACTTGTCCTGAAAAAAAAAATAATAAAAGCGCCAGGCAGCGCAGTCACAGCGAAAGCCGGCGGAGTGGCCTTTCTAGAGCCCGTTGTAAACTCGTTTGGCGCGACTACAACAAGTACAGTTGCAAGGTGCCCACTACGCCATAAATCAACATTTTGCGAAGTAGGGAAGTAGTCACTATGTCATTATTCATGATTCTACGGAGAAGCGATGTACTCGCTACACATCTGTAAAGCATTATGCAGACTTTGTTGATGCTGTGGCTGATGACCATCAACAATAGAGCCTGTTTTCAAGCAGTGTGACGTCACTGCGAGTGCTCCACCCACAAGCCCCACCCTCGGAGCAGGCACTGGTTGGCAAAAAAGTTCCGCCGGCGCGATCTTTCTGCACAGCAGCGCTGTGTGTGTCTGCATTACTTTTTCTGCACATTGCTATTTTCTTAAGTCACTGCCTATAATGCACGATTCTGTTCGGTCAACATATTGTGTTTTAAGAGAACTTTTTGTTGGGCGAGTTGGTGAATGTTGATGAGGGAACACCGTCAAAAGGCGTGAGGGAACACAATCAAAAGAAAGGATACGGGACAGAGCGCCTCTGTCCCATGTCTTTTCTTATGATTGTGTTCTCTCGCTCCTTAAAAAGCAATTATGAACATGTGATTTGCTCCTCGTTGATGACAGCCATAAAAAACTCTCATGCTCTTCGAAAGCGAACGTTGTGCGTTTTCACGATGACTAGTGTTCCGGAGATATATTTGCATGGTATGGATGTGCACGTACTCAATTTCCGTCGCGACATCTGCAGTGGAGATTTAAACGATGTACAGCATTGGCGGCAGCATGGTTTTGAGCTTGTGTGCGTGAGGTCACGGATTACATTCTCACTGACGGCGCCAAATGCTGATTGGAGATGAAGAAAAAAAGAAAAAGAAGAAGAAGCAGAAGAAAGGAACACTCGTTGCCGAGCGTTCGGTTGAGGTTAACAAATCCCCGTGAATATTGAAGCTCCCCTAAGGCTTTCTTCATAACCCAGCGAGCAGTTTTGCGATGGCAAACACGATAACTTAATTATATACATAATCTCTTGCGCGGTTACTTCGCTGTATCTGATGCCTACAACGTGTTTGCATACCTACTTTGCTGCTTTAGTTGATACACAAAGTCGGAATGTGCATTGTCACTTCATAAAGCTTGAGCCGTAAAAGTACAGCCTAACAAGAAACTGACAAACAAGAACCTCCACTGTTTCCATTAAGACGTATGAGATTTTATTATTATTATTATTATTATTATTATTATTATTATTATTATTATTATTATTATTATTATTATTATTATTATTATTATTATTATTATTATTGAAATGATGAATAGGAGAGGTTGAGATCTCCGATGAAACGTGATACCTTCAATGGGTTTGCGTATTAGCCAAGGCGAAGCGTGCATGTAGCTTCGGCAATGCTTAAATATGCGGGGAGCTCTTGCTATAGTCGTACCTTTGAGACCGGAGATTATGCACATTTTTTTTCCGCGCACAGTGCAAACGCTGAGATGTACGCACTGGCATATCATCGCGTCAAATTGTTTTCCAGCTTCACTAAGACGTGAAATCCGTCGACAACTGGTCACTGCAACTGGTCCTGTTAGACACAACACGCGCCAATGTTTTTCCAAACAAGATGCATCGTTTTTCACACAGCGCACACCACGCACAATATTGTTAGTTTCCCCGTCCTTAAAGGTGAGCCGATATCATCGCTGTCTTTCAACGCACACTACACTCGGCATTAAACGCGGCACATTTTCGAAGACGATGCCGCTGTTGCTCGCACAGAGCCCCACGTGGATTCACTTCTCGATGCTAAACAGCCAGCCAGCGGGGCAAATTTTTTGTCACACAGTTTACCGCACGCCTATATGCTCTGTGACACATACCACAAATAATCTTGCAATGGTGAGATGATGGTAGAGGTTCAAAAGAGAAAAATATTTGCAGTGGCTTAGCTGTTTGCAGTGGTTTGCAGTGGCTTAGTTGGCGCCAGCGTGTCTGCCGCGCCTACGACGCCACTCCTCCCGAACGTGCACACCAGCAGCAGCGACCCGCGCGCAGCGGTGTCGGATAGTGCGTGAGATGCCAGCTCCGGTGACCCAGCTCTGTGACATCACTGATCCTCGCGCATGCGCAGCACGGCTCATGACTAGAGCACTGCATGGGCCGTGATTCTCGGCCCGGGCCCGGCCCGAGCCGGCGCTCGTTGAAGTTTACCCGCCCAAGCCCGGCCCGGTGACTCAAAGCGAGACCCGGGCCCGGCCCGAACCCGACAAAAAATTTCACCTACCCGGCCCGGCCCGGCCTGACCGCTGATCGGGCCCGACATGGGCCCGACCCAATAATCTAGGTCGCGTTGACCGAATATGGAATCGACATCAACGCATTTTTAAGTAGCAAATATTCACGTTTTCTTGGCGCATGCTACGCTAACAAGTACGCTTTCATCTACGGCATTTCCTCGTTCAAAAGCGCCTCACTGTGGTAACAGTTGACAGGACATGCTGGGAACTATGAACGGTTATTCGGCAGCGGTATACTGTACCTATTTTCCTTGAATATACAACGGGAATCATCAAGAGCGTTTGGGAGCAGATATTGTAGCAAGAAAAGTGATTTGCAGCATGAGTTCGGTTTCTACAGGGAGCGCAATAAGAACAGAGGAGAGAGAGAACTGAACGCTCTCTTCACTTTGTTTTTATTGCGCTCTCTACTGAAGGTTAAAGCATGCTCTAACGACAAAGCTTATCGTGCACCCTTCTGGATATGTAGCACCTGTCCTCAGCATAGTAGCACCTTGCCGCAACAAGAGAAATAGAGGGGAAAAGCCAAATGTCGTGGATACGATAACCTTTGTACGAAACCTTTGTCGTGAATACGATAACACAGATAAAAATTATAACGAGCTCCGTGCACCACGTGTACTTATCGAAATACGTATAAACAACCGAAGGGAAGAAAAAGCGATTTCTCATAGCGTTTTTTTTTCTCATATACTACTCTGCTGCTAGGTTACACAATCTAGAAGTTTTTTGTGGCATAGTTTAGAGTTCATTTCTTCACATATTATCGGGCGAAAAGTGAAAGTATCAAGAGACTGCGGTTGTAAGCACGCCATGCGCTGTTACGTCAGATGTCCTGCCGCGCTAAAGTTTCTCGAACTGCTTGCGCTATCCGCAGGGGCGCACAAAATCTGCCTTGCGAATTGTGAAGGTGTCAACAGTCGCCGTTCTGACTTATGAACAAGTGACTAGTGATGCAGACCTATTGGTAAATCGACTGTAGATAGCATCGATAGTTTTTCCTTTTTTGAAACCATCGATAGTGTAAACGAACTATCGATAGTACTACTATCGAGAAACTATCCATAGTGCAATCAGTAGTAATATCGGTAATATTACTAGCGATATTACCGCTACGCGTGTTTATTGCTTTGTTTTGGGCATTTCATCCGCAAAGATTGTTGGCAACGTTTGACGCAGACGGCACCGTAACGTTTGAGAAGCTTCACGATTGTTTGAGATCACTCTGTTAAGATTACGCTCGGACGCGAATAGTTGAGCTTATTCGAGAGCTTACGCGAGCACCAGCAATTACGCTGGAAGATTCGATGACTGATGTACAAAGACGAGGCGTTCAACCGATGATCAGATTTCTGTACGGCCGACGGCCGTTCTCGCCGCTATGAGTGCGCAGCGAGTATCGCTTGTATTTTGAGTTCTGATTTTCTGGGCACCAGCTCGCCCAAATAAAGAGCTCCGTATTTCCCAGTCATGCTGCAGCAAGCTTCACCGTCGCAAGCACGGGACAATGCTATCGATAGTGGTGTCACTAATGATGCTGTTGCTGGGCGGCCATATTGTCAAAATATTTGCGATAGCCTACTATCAGTTTCTCTTAATTTATGAGCAATTTCGGCGTGATAAGTAAATTATTTCCTCTGTGAAAATGGCAGAATATGTCCATCAATAAATTCATATCCAAAAAGCAACCAGTTGCACCTTACAAATAAAAAACTTACTTTTCGATATTTCTTTTTTTATTTTGAATCATAAAATACAATATACATTTGAAGCCGCGCAGTTGCACCAATTGTAACGGCTTCCTTTCCGCTACAGCTGAACAGTTTGACTTTATGATCAGGTGCCTGCAAAGCACTCTGGAGAAGAACACAAGTATGTCAACTTTGTTGCCCTACAGCCTGCTCCTCCGGCTCCACTATGTACCACGCGCGCGTGGTACGAAGTTTATTCAGCAATGAGTTCGCGCTGTTGATATTATACTATCGATAGTACCATCGAAGTTACTATCGATGGCGCTATCGATAGTATGTTTTACCATCGATAGTTCAATAGTGACTCAGCTATCGATAGTATCGATAGTACCATCGATAGTTCTGCATCACTACGTGCCACTCAATATAATAAATTAATAATCTATAAAACTCCTCTCTGAGGGCTTCTCCTTGCAGGTTTCAGCAGTGTATGTTATGCACGGTTTGTACTATGCTCTTTTTTTCATATTGCAATGGTGGGTGCCTTGCTAAAGATATTGGATAACGCGGGTAGGATTGGCAGAAGATAGGCGAAGAGATTTCGATCTATTTTCGGGGTTCGTTCCGGTTTGGTAATAAAGGCACGAATAAGCTACCCGATAATTACTCATTGGGTGCTTATGGTTCGAGGTAAAGGGATACCTCCCGACGCGCAATTAGCACTTGTCTTTTTTCAAGCGAATGTACTTGCCCCATGCCTTGTTTAATGGACCTATGCTATTCCTGCACATTGCAACGCTGTTGCGGCAAGTATCATGTAGCTCTCGCACCATATAGCGGAACAAGACGAAAGTTCAGACGCTAACAATGTGGACAAACATAACAGGCTGTGCATGTCCAGGTCACGTTGCATGACCACTGGGGGCCGTGACGGAGCTACGGAAAAAGAGCGTGTCTTTATAGTGATTCTGTGTAACGTAACTCCGCGCAGACCTTTCGGTTTAGTGGGTTACTCGAACTGTCAAGAACGTTGCCACGCTTTGGAGTTCTGTGATCACTCTTCCGAAGAAAGTTCAAGAGGTCAATTTATTATAGTACAGTTTATTACTGCGATTGCAAAATAACATTTGGGATAGAAAATAATGGCAAATATAATTAATAAAGCACAGAAACGTGGGATGTTAAGTTTATGGGCGCCTGGTCTGCTTACTTTCAGCTCGCCCGTTTTAGATAAATAAAGTAGACCCATGAGCAAGAAGCAGAAGTAGTTCAGTACTCGTCCCTCACAAAACATCTCCAACTAGCTTGACCCCACATAAAAAAAAATCGTTTTTTCGAGATAAAATATGTAGAACATATAAAATATGTATGTACAGCGTATCTGGAACAATCTTAAGAAGTGAGCAAAGTCCAAGCCCGGCCCGACCCGAGCCCGCCACCTCAAACCCGGGCCGGACCCTAAGCCCGGAGCTTCAGGCCCGAGCCCGGCCCGGGCCCGCCATGAAAACTGCTTTACCCGGCCCGGCCCGGCCAGGTGCGGCACGCGGGCCGGGCCGGGCCCAGGTTTTCGGGTAGGCCCGAGCCCGTGCAGTGCTCTACTCATGACCTTCCACGCGAAATTGGCTCCGGCTAGGCAAGTGTAGCTAACGCTAAAAAAAAAAAAAAAAAAACGTACGCCAAGCACCGTGCGACTGTACCATGCTGGGCCAGCAGCGGGGATGTTCCGCCAACTACCGCCGTTGCACGTGCGCCGGTGATGTCACGCAGTGACGTAGACGCCGTGGTGTTACGTACCCCGAGAGAGGTCTATTATTCATGAGTCCTTTTAATGCGTCGGAAGCTTTAAACCACCCACTCGTTACGCAATTCGCATTATGTGACGCCTGGTTCTTACTTTACACTTCTGCCACGCCATACAGGCTGTCCTTTTTTAGACCATACCGACTTTTTATAAAATGCTATGATAGTGAGGCCCGTGTTATCTTCGCAAACTAACCCTACACCGAGGCGGAAAAACTCTGCCGCACCTAAAGTTGCATCCACGTAACGCACGTAATTTGAGATAATTTCTTGCAAATAAACAAACACTCGCCAAAGTTGCAACGAAAAAGAAGAATTTATGACGTTTCGAGACCACTACGGGTCTCTTGTTCACATACAAGCGTTAGAAGTAGGGCCGTGCCTTTATATGCGTAGTAGATGGCGCAATGATCTGGTGTAAGTATCGGGTAGATTTCCACGTGTCCGATTAAGTGTATGAGGCGTCGACTGGATTAATAATGATTCCAAAAGAAGGCGGGATGACAGTGATTTTTCGGTGCCGATGACAGTCGCTGAATTCCAATCAATGTTGTGACCCGTGTTAAGATGATGTTCAGCTAGTGCGGCTAGTTCAGCTAGTTCAACATTGATTGGAATTGAGCGACTGTCATCGGCACCGAAAAACCACTGTCATCCCGCCTTCTTTTGGAATCATTATTAATCCAGTCGACGCTTCATACACTTAATCAGACACGTGGAAATCTACCCGATACTTACACCAGATCATTGCGCCATCTACTACGCATATAAAGGCACGGCCCTACTTCTAATGCTTGTATGTGAACAAGAGACCCGTAGTGGTCTCGAAACGTCATAAATTCTTCTTTTTCGTTGCAACTTTGGCGAGTGCTTGTTTATTTGCAAGAAATGTATGCCCCTCGCCATACGGTTTTCCGTCGAACCCTGGACTAATTATACTCACCGAAATTCAAGACCCCGATGGAGGCGATACCGAAACTGACCGCACCTAGCTCGATGGGGTTCTGTCAGTCCGGTTACGTCTAACCTGGAGCCCGCGTGACAATTTTTGAAAATAGGCGCGTCGCTGAAGAAAATGTTACGAATAACGGCATGGAAAAACTGGGACAAGTTAGACACACGCACAAGCGCAGACTAGCAAGCGGAAGTTTATTGGAAACACAAATACAGTAGAAACCCGCAATAACGAAATCGGCGGGGAAAGCACAAAATTTCGCTCTTGCGGGAATTTCGTTGGCGCGAGAATGCGGCAGAAAAGACAGGGAATTCACAAAAAAACATTTCATTTCCGAAGGTCAGTAAGTTTGCTGTGGCGGGCTTACCACGCAGCAATTTCATGCCTCTCGATCGGGAATCTCGTTTGCCACGGCACAAAGTTCGCTCCATGCACTGGTAAGTGACGGTGACACTGCGCTGTCACCAGTACCGCCATGAAGTGCGCCTACAGGCGAACCTTCTTCCAGCTACGCTGGATCAGCGCGGATCAGCGCAGAATCGTGGACAGCGAGCTGCACGCAACGCCGAATTCTTCAGCGATGTCCATTTTTTTCCTGTGCTTTTCCACCTCACTTATGATTGCAGCCTTATATGTCGCATGGCCCTCACTGCCACCACTGCGCGCTCATAAAGAGCCGATGCAGAATGGCCCGCAATGTACACCATCGTCCACAGATGATTGCCACGACAAAAACCTACAAGTCCTCGCTGTGTTGAGGTCTCTCATGACCACGATGCGCACTCTCCTCAACGGATTGACCACTCCATCAGCTCAATGTGCTCTACAAGTTCTGGATTCCTTGGAGCCAGTCCTCGCAAGCCTTTTTTAACGCGTATACTTTTAGACAACCGCAGAGGAACCGATGTCATGTTTCTCTGTTGTGACTGTCTCTGTGTGTGTGGTGAACACTGATGTGTGCGCGCGTATTACTTGTTCTCTCTTTCCTCCTCGCTCTCTCTATTCTTTTTTCTCCCCTCCCCCTCCCCCCGTGTAGGGTAGCAAACCGGGTGCAACCTGGTTAACCTCCCTGCCTTTCCTTCGCTTTTATCTCTCTCTATATATATATATTCCAGCGTGATGAACTTCCGCGTTTTCGTTGGAGGCGGCATCTTAGCAGGCAGCGAAATCGGACGAAGCAATCACAACACACAGTTCACGTTGCACCAAGCGACCAAGCAAACTCTCCAAAAATGGCTCCACACACGCGACCATGTGCGCGCCAAGCCGACAAAGCCAAGCACAGAGTCAAGCCAACGAACGAAAGTCCATGAGGAATGTGGATTTGGCTACGTATAGTCCGCGATAACGAGCAGGTGTTTCGCCAAGCCATCATCATCATCATTGTCGCCAGCTTTGTTTTTTTGTAAACAATGATGGCGGCTGCTTCTCAAGTGCGCTGTAGCGATAGTTTTGCACAATTTAAGTGTAGCATGAATGGATTTCAGCAGTTGTAGAATGTAGTTAATGTTGCGAGAGTAGATTATTTGCGCACTCGTGTTTCAAAAATTTCGTTAATGAGGGACTGCGGTATGAATATCTTTCGTAGTCGCGAGTTACGGAATTCATTGACTCCTATGGGCGTTCGCCGGTGCTCCGAAAATATTTCGTTGCGGTGAGAATTTCGTTCCCTCGGGATTTCCTTATCGCGGGTTTCGACTGTATACAAAGCGGATAGAAAAACCACGTCTTCCCGTTTCTTTCGCACTGTACCCAAGAAAACCGCAACTGCATCTTTTTCTGTCACTGTACAGCTTGAAACTAGGCGGCAGCCACTGCGGCGATACTTCTCGCAGACAAGCGCTGTTACGAACATGTGGCACCCTTTCTAGCATAGCTTCGCTCGCCCGCCAGGTTCGGCGGGCACCATTGATCACAAGACCGTAATAAACACCGAAGAGCGCAGCTCTCGGTCAGTAGCCCGCTTGCGGCCTGAATGCCCAACGAGACGGAATGTCGAATAGTGGACATTCAGGCTCGTTGGACATTCTGACTCGTTGGACATACCGTCTCCGTTGGACATTTCGTCTCGTTGGACATTCCGTCTCTTTTCGGCCTTCCGTATCGTTGTAGATTTGGTTTCCGTCGGTAAATTAAAATGAGTCGCCAGTCGCAGGAACTGAAATTGTACGTAATAGCTTACATGTAACCCGGCAAAGTAGCCAAAATATTGTCACAAGGCAATACTGGGTCAGTGGCACAAGGCAGTAATGGGACCCTCTCTGGAAGGGGACAACCACGAAGTGCTAAAGGGACAGAATCCAGTCCACCATTGTCTCAGCCATTGTTTCTGCTTGTACATATCTGTAAATATACGTTTTCTTGTAACATTATTGGTGGAGGTGCGGAGGAGTGTCACAAGGCAGTCGTGGGTCACAACCGACATCTGGTCTGAAGGAGGTTGTCAAGATCAAATATATCAGCATAGGATGTCTAGAGACCACGTAGATCTTTGCTTCAGTGGGCGGAACATCGGGTGCTATCATTTTCTCAATGTCAGGGCGTGGAAGATCGAGTGCTGTGAGCGAGTTGGCATGGCGACTAGGTACGTGTACTGATAATGGAGTGATATGGCATTCTTTTAGTGATGACACGACGCCGAGCGTAATACCGGCAGGCAGCACATTGGTGGTTAGACCGAATTTCGAAAGAGGTAAACAAGACCGGCTGCGGCATACTGTGACCACAGTGTGCGGGACGGCAACAGAATTCTTCAAGACGACGTCGGTAATCGGTGAAAGAACGTATTCATCAGCGCGCACAGGCGGATCAAGGATTAGCCGGACGTGTGCGCAACTTTAGTGTCACCCTCTCCGTCGGTGGAATCCAAACCCACAACTTTCGAAGAAAGGAGACCCTCGAGCGATGCCCCTTATTAACGTGACCGCGCTAAAGTGCTCGTTTCGCAGAAATTCCGGTGTCGGCGTCATTGGTTGCCAGCGAAAAGTCATCGTGTCCGTGACCGAAAAATTGAGAAAGATGCAAACAAGAGAAATAATAAAAAACTTCGGTTCGAGTGAGAATCGAACCCAGGCCGTCTGCGTGGCAAGTAGGCGTTCTACTACATAGCCACGGTACTGCTCGAAACTGCTTCAGAAAAAAAAAAAACTATATACATGTTATGCAGTGGTAGCAGTCTCCTTAACGCATGTAATATTGCGTGGCAGAAGCGTAAATTCGCGCCAGGCGTCAAAACATGTTAATTGCGCCACGAGTTCGTGTTTTAAAGGCCTACCCATTACAAAGCGCTCAGACATATTTAATCATCATCAGCTGCAAAAGCATCAACAAAGTGAGCAGCTGCGTAGGTTCGCGTGTTGCCTTACGGACGTGTAGTGGGCCCTTCGCTGATTCGAAAAAGGACGAAATATGGCGTAGTGGGCAGTTAACAACTGTACTTGCAGTAGGCATTCTAGGATAGTCTGAAACGACCAATGTTACGCGCACAGTCGTTCGTTTCCCTACGGCATGGTTGAAGCATGCACCGAGAACCGGAGCCAGGCTAACAATTCGCCTCTTTCATTTTCCTATACTGCCCTCTGCCGTTTTGATAGTGGTTTGGTAGGGGCCGGTACAACCGGTACTGCCAGGAGCAAAGCCCACGAGATGGAAAAATGCTGCGCGACTTTTCCGCTAGGGGAGGGCGCATGCGCCGAGGCGTCGTGAAAAAGGCGGATTGAGGAGGCGATGCGCATGGGGCCCGATTACGCTATCGCGTTCAACTCTTGAAGGCGAAGCTCGAGCGTCCTCCTATTTTTTCGTACTTTCATAGCGAGGGCTTCGTTTCGGCAGACGTGATGCAGCATGTGAGGGTTTATTGGTCAGCTGCCGCCCCGTGAGAAGATCATGTACCTCGTGACGCCCTCGGACAAAAAGAGTGTTCCACACTCGTCGCTGGCGGATACTCCCAGGGACTAAACGCACATAAATACCCCACAAAGTGGACGAGGGAGCGCCCTCTTCTGTAATCCGTTAAGGGGGTGTAATGTCGGATTACCGACATCACACAAGCTATGTAATCAAACGAAATAAAAGAACTTAGAAAATATACATGTGAAAACTTAAGACAGAAAAGAAAAATAAAAGAAACGAAAGTTAGTGTTATGATAAATGCAGTAAAGGTAATTAATAAGGGAACAAAAATACGATGCCCAACGCCACAGTGAACATTTACAAAACACAAAGAAAATGCGATCTTCCGTTAGGCTATCTTAACGCAATGAATCAGTTTACTGACAAATATCTAACTAGGGCAAGTTCTTCTCTTCTAAATTGAACATTCCGTATCGTTGGGCATTCATGCTTTTTAGACATACAGTTTCGTTGGACATAAGGTCTCGGTCGGATATTCGGTCTCATTGGACAATCAGTCTCGCCGGTCACGTCACCCATTGGACATTCCGCCTCGTTAGACATTGCATCTCGTGGGACATTCAGGCACTGAATCTCAGTAGCTGTGAGCGCCGTCATACTGTTGCGTTGTCCTTCCTATACGCGGGTGCCTCTCCAGGTAGCACAATAAGGATAATTGACGCTTCATAAACGTTTATCCGACCGAGACGATAAAAACATTTAGAAAACGTCACGGAATAGAAGCAAAAGGTCTAGAAAACGTCGTATATCTCGTCTAATATCTGGCTAGACTCCGTTTTTAGGACCAGCTAGAAAACGTTGTTAAGACGATCTAGAAAACGTTTTAAAAACGTCAAAAAAATCCCATTTTATAAAACGGATCAAACTATCCCACTGCATTGTCTTTGAAAAGACGTTTTCTAAACGTTTTCAAGGATGGTCATGCAGGATCTCTTTTCTTTTGGCTGTTTTGTTTTTGTGCATGTCATTATAGTAGCGCACGTTTTTAGGAAGCCCTCTCTGTTATAGTAACTACAGTTACTTTATTCTGTAATTACTATTACAGAGTGAAAGCTCAGTAGAATCACAGACAAAAGTGGTCATGTCATAATTTGTTATGTAAAAGAGCAACAATTCCTGTTAGAGGTGTGCACGGGCTCCGGGTAGCCCGAAAGCCCGAGCTCGACCCGGCCCGCGGGCCGGGCTCGGGCGGGCCGACGCATTTTCACCTCGGGCCCGGGCCGGGTTCGGGCTACTTGCAGTTTTATCGGGCCGGGCTCGGGCCGGGCTCGGGCCCGGCGCAAAGCCCGACTCAAGGCCGAAATATAGGGAATGAGCGGGAATTGTTTTACAGCACGCATGCAGCGCCTTTTATGTGACCGCCCTTTACCGCTTTTCCTTTCCATTCGCTACTTTAAACAAAAGGGGAGCAGGTAAAGCACTGCCTCTGTTGCACTCCGACAAACAGAGAAGTAACACCACCCGAGCTAGTGATGGCGCCACGCGACTGTTCGCGTTAGATATGAGTGAAAATGCACGCGACAGCGACCCGACGTAGATCGCCTTCGTGCAAGCTGACGCTTGCATGGGCATACCCCATACACGTGACGGCTTTGGCGAGCGAACTCCATTGTTGCTGGCATGAGGCCGTCTACTTGTAATTTGTAAATCTGTGTAATAGAGACTGTTCGTCGTGTGTCGTTTGATCAAATTCGATATGCTCAATAAAATGCCAAATTGACGGAAAACGATGTTTTGTTTTCGCAGCGAACCTTCAAAAAGCCGGGCCGGGCCCGGCCGGGCTGTGCCCGGGATTGTGTTTTCGTACGTCGGGCCGGGCCGGGCGGGCTCGCAGCCCTTTGCCGTCGGGCTCGGGCGGGCCTTCGACAAAGTCAGCGGGCCGAGCCGGGCTCGGGTTCGGAAATACGGCCCGTGCACAGCTCTAATTCCTGTACAGCATAGAAACGTAAAACCAACGAAATGAGATATGGCATGCGACTAGATAACAATATTCAGAAGCGGCAAAAGAACGCAAAATATCGCGGTAATTAAAATGCAGCTATATAGTATCCAACCTTCAAGAACAATTTTTGTTGCACGATTCATCATTAGCAAAATTGTTGTCAAACTAACAATGCAATATGACAAAATTTAGGATCTGGCACAGCCATTCTGCAATATGTAGGCATCGTCTCAATTAGCTTTATTGAATGAAACGCAAGGATGAAGTGAAGAGAAATTGTCGAAAAGGGAATGTCGCTGAAGCCAACGACTCGACAAGGGGACTAGTTTCCGCCAGGGCTCTGACGAAGACAAGCGTCCATGAGAAACGTTTCCTCAACGCTTAATCTTCAGCTGAACTTTTTTCTTGTAGGAAGGAGAGAGAGAGAGAAGGAATAGAGGGAAGGCACGGAGGCTAACTAGCGTCCAGCTTGATGCCCTACTCATGGGAGAAGAATGAGAAAGTAAAAATAGAGAGAAAGAGACACATTTCACAGCACACACAAAGAGGAGCGTATCACAGGCGGTCACTCAATCTTGTTGCCTTCAAGTACTGCATGAGGGCTCGTGTGGCTTTCTGGGCTGATGTGCTATGAAGACAGACTCCCAAGATCTTTCCTTGAGTAAAAGGCCGACCATCAAGTCTCCTGAAGGCACACTGGCACACAGGAGAGTCCGGCGATGTGTTTGAAATTGCGGACAGCGGCACAAATGATGATCGGTAGTCTCTACACAGTTGCGGTTATCGCACATTGATGAATCTGCCCTACCAATCCAATAGGTGTATGAGTTAGAAGACGCTACAGTTAGAAGCCAACACAGCAACACAACAAAAAGACGTGGACAGTAGAAGTGGACAGGACAGCGCTTACTCCTGTTCACTACTACTGTCCACATTTTTTTTTAGGGGCCAAGCTCCTTAGGGTGTGGGTCGTTCCCTCCTCAGCAGTAGTAGTAGTAGTAGTGGTGGGATGTATCTAGCCAGCTGTAGTTCAATGAATTGCGCACTAGATGAGCAATTCACTAGATATCATAATTTACAAGACACCGTAGTGTTCCTTGATTTAATCACACTAAAATATATACTTTGCGGGCGATATACTCTAGTGAGCTTTCAACTTTTTGTCCTATTGTACATGATAAAGAGAATATTTCTACGAAAAACGCAAAGCACACCTTGAGCAAGATGTTTGGTTTGGGGACGTTTTATGGGCAGTAAACGCCGTGCATTGTTAGCGAATCCGGAGCACATGCACGATCGCTCTTCCGTTGGCTTTCGTTGGGCATGCTACCGACCTCGCGTCGTGGAACGCGAAGAGGAACGCTACACGCGTCGTGTCTTCCCTCTAGCCTTGCCGTTAATCTCACAGGGCGAGCGGGGAACGCGGTCGCTATTGGCGCGCTTTCTCTTTCGCTCGGAGTCGCGCTCGCTCTTGGCACACTTTCTCTTTCGCTCGGGAGCGGACACTTTCCCTGCATTTCACCGATCACAAAGCGGTGATAATGAGGGGACCACGTAAACCAACAGTACAATAAAAGTTTGATGTTTAATATATACACGGTGTTTCACATTCTTTATATGATGTACTGGGCGAAATTCACGGGAGTTTCACGGTTTAGCGATGATTCTCTCCGGAGCTTCGCCCCACTCATCATCATTCACCCCGTGGATATGCTGTGATTTTTTTCAGTGTGCTTCAACCTAATTTTCCAAACATGAACGTAAACCACCAGGCCCAACTCGCCATCTTGCTCCAACACAGCATCTCTAATCAGGAAAGGAGGCATGCATCAAGCACCTGGTGTGTGTTTCCGTTCGTTTAAAAACAATCGTTCAGTAGCGCTACTTAAGACCACAGTCAGTGGAAATCGACTCCAATATGTTGAAATCACTAATAACAAAAGAAAACTGCAAAATAATATTTGGCCCACCCATCCAAGAATACGTAATAAAAATAAAACCTAAATTGCTTCCAAAATCACTGTTGCTGAAGTCTATTGTTCACAAAATTGAACTTTAGGAACTTTCTTAAAACATGCCTCTGTTGGAAAATTTCTCACTGAAAAAATGTTGGCAAAGAACTCTGGCATCATCACAGATGTAAGACTAGACGTTCGGAACAAAAAGCGCCATTTTTTTTTATTTACAAGTATTGCTGTCTAGATATTCGAGACATAGCAGGAATGGGTACACGAGTTAGTAAATCAAACTACAAGCATACAAAACTAAGAATCATACAAAACAGAAGAGGGGACATGAGTTACAATTCATGATACACGACGTACAATGCATGATAATAGCATCACGAAATGCGGTTCAGCAATTCTTCCACAAACTGTTCATTTGGCCTTTCTCGCAAGGAGCCGTCTAAGCTTTTCCAATTATCGACAACGCTTGGAAAAAACAGTATTTAAAGCAATTTTGAAATGGCTGAAATGGAATAATATTAGGTGGGTGGGATCGGCGAGTGGCTCGCCTAGTGGAATGACTAAGAGATGGCGGCGCTTGGATGCGACTGTGGCCGTGTACAATCTAATGAAGCAGTTCGATATGCTCAAGCGAGCGTCGATGAGCCAAAGGTTCTAACGACAAAGTGCATGCGTGAGCAGAAGGAGAAAAATCGCGGTCATATCTGCGAAAAATGAACCATATTACTTCATTTTGTATGGTCTCAAGCTTATTTATGTCAAATTCAGTGTAGGGCGACCATACGCTGAGGCGTACTCTATAATAACGGCCTGACGAGGGATTTGTAAGCAGTTGATTTGCAGTCCCTGGTAAAGTGTTTGATGGTTCGTTTCAGGTATCCCAGTTTCCTACGCGCCCTAGCACAAATGGTTTCAATGTGAAGGTGCCACTTTAGATTTTCGGTGAAGGCAATTCCAAGATATTTGAAGGTATTCACAGAGTTAAGGTAGTGCCCATGGTAACTGTAGCGGAAACGCAGCGGCTGCTTCTTGTTAGTAAAAGTAATTTGTACAGTCTTTTGGTAATTAATATTCATTTGCCACGCGGTGCTCCATGCACAAAAAAATGAAAATACATTGTTGAGACGCTCTTGATCACGTATGTTAGTTACACAGGTATAAAGCACGCAGTCGTCAGCGTACAACCGCAGTTTCACCGGTGTGTCCCTAATGACCTGTGCCAGATCATTAATGTAAATAATGAATAGCAGGGGCCTAAGAACCGAGCCCTGCGGTACATCGGAAGTAACCGCGGTCGACTGTGACTGTGCGTGATTGAAAGTGACAAATTGTGTCCTTAAACGTAACCAATCAGCTATCCAACCTAGTGTTTTCTCGTCACTACTAATTTTGCTGAGCCTAAAAACAAGTTTTCTGTGACACACCATATCAAATGCTTTTTGTAATCTTTAAATATGGCATCAACTTGACCTAGATTATTCAGGGCTGAAGCGATGTCGTGGGTGAATACAATGAGTTTGGCAGTTGTGGAAAGGCCAGGGTAGAAACCCTGCTGATTCTGCGATAGTATATCATTTTCAGAGAGGTACCAAAGAACATGCTTATGAAATATGTGCTCTAAGAGCTTGCAACAAGTACCCGTTAAGGAAATAGGCCTTTAGTTGTAAATTTGTTGTTTATTACCCGATTTAAACACAGGAATTACATTGGCGATTTTGCAAATTGTCGGCACTGTACATGTGTCTAATGATTTACGAAAAATTATTGTTAAATAACGAGAGTTCCATTCCGCATAACGCTTCAAGAACATATTTGATATTCCATCCAGTCCGGCAATTTTAGTACAGTTGATGCTCAAGAGAAGGTTATAAACGCCGGTATTACTAATTTCAAGTCCTGGAATCGGAGATCTTTCCGGGTTATCGTCAATATCAGCGGTAGTACCGCTGTCATCTCCAAATAGAGATTTGAAATAGCCATTAAATGCTTCCGATATTGTCGACGAATCTGAACAGGACACTTCATTTATTACAAAAGATGGCGGGCAGGAAGTAGTGGGATTGATGGTTTGCCAAAATTTACACGGATCGTTTTTCATAAAAGAGGTTAATGTGGTATTGAAATAAAACTTTCTAGCTTTACTCATTTTTGGCTTCAGTTCAGATTTAAGCAAGTTAATTAGGTGTTCCCCTTCCATGTTGTGTACATTCCATCGTTTCCGCAGGCGCTTAACGCGACGTTTGAGTTGTATGATGGGCCTGGTGTACCATGGGTGTGTAGCATGATGTTTTACAATTTTCTGAGGAACAAACTGCGCAATGCACTCTCTAGTTATACTATAAATATGGTTAGTCAATGTCTCGACACTGCAGCGATGACTACAAGACATGAAACCATCAAAACATGTTGCCAGCTTAACAATAATACAAATGTCGTCAGCACGCTCAAAATTAAGGACAGTTTTAAACGTAGGTCTTACCGGAATACAAGCAACATTTAAGTGAACAATAACGGCCTTGTGGTCAAATTCCATCAACAACATTACACTGATACCCATTCTTTACCAACTGATCACTGACAAAAACAAGATCTAAGACTGAATCTTCGCGCGTTGCATCATCAACCAGCTGTGGTAGATCAAAGTCTACAGACATGTCTATTAGCGAATCACTAGTTGTCCTATCAGGGCCAGTTGATGTTTCCAATCTATAGCGGATGAACTGAAATCACCGGTTAGTACCAGTTTAGATCTGTTCAGCTTTTGACCGACAATAAATCACTGATGGCCGAGACAATGTCAGGGGCCGAGTTAGGGGGGCTATAGATGGCACCTATAACAATAGCGAGATCATCAAGCTTTAATTTGCACCATATTCATTCAACATTCGGAAGTTCTTTTAGTAAAACGAATTCAATACCACTTTTAATAAAGAGTGCCACTCTGCCACCACGGCCACAAGGTCTGTCTTTCCTTAAAACCGTGTAACGAGGAGGCAAGAATTCATGATCAAGAATGGACTCAGTGAGCCAAGTCTCAGTTACACAGATAACCAATGGATCATGACATTCAATAAGCCAGTTAAAGTTCTGAATTTTATTCATGAGGCTACGCGCATTTAGATTAATAATAATAATAATAATAATAATAATAATAATAATAATATCTGGGGTTTAACGTCCCAAAACCACGCTATGATTATGAGAGACGCCGTAGTGGAGGGCTCCGGAAATTTTGACCACCTGGGGTTCTTTAACGTGCGCCTAAATCTAAGTACACGGGCCTCAAACATTTTCGCCTCCATCGCGCATTTAGATTAAAAGGCGTGAAGTATTGTGCTTGAGACTGTCAATCGTTGCCAGTTTCGGTCAACTGACGGCTTTCTCTGACGATAGCTTTCTTCGTATCATTCCAAGAGTACCGAACGTTGTCCACCAACAGATGATCGTAGTGCAGCCTCGTCTTTTCTGCATTTTTCCTTAATTAGACGTTAGCTAAAAATATTTGTGGATGCAGCATCCATGTTTCAAACTGCGCCCACTAAAGAAGTAACGGTTTCAGGCTTCGAAATGCAGCGTACAAAACTTATCACAAGAATTATGATCTGACATCCCTGGAGAGCACACAGTTAACGTCAAATGCGCCATCGCTAGCATAAAATATGAACACTGTAAATTACAGCAACATATAACAAAAAGTAAAACTAAACCAACTGCAGCGCGAAAACAAAATGTACGAATAGAAAACTAATGGAAACGACCACAAAAGTTACAATGAATGGGCCACGTACTAAAATAAATAAGTAAAATTTAGGCATATGAAAATACCAGCCTGATAAAAAAACAAACTTTCTTTTATGATGCCCAGTATTAAAAAATGTCAGGCTAAAAGAACAAATATAATGATAAGACACATCAGCTAAAGAAATTGTGACTCTTCCCCAATTTTTACTCAATAAGCATGCAGCTATAAACTCAGGATTGTCAGAGGCAGGTCAGGGTATTGGACTTCGTACATCACATTGCTCCGTGTCAAAATATCACAATGTATGGCAAGTCAGTCTGAACACATGGCTTCATGACAGATACTTGATGGAAATCACTAGGCACTTCCGGAGGTCTGTTTACAACACTACAAATGGCATGCACACGAAAGTTGTTGTGCCATTAGCAGCATGGGGCAGCGTTCCACGTCAAACATATTTTAGCACAATAGCCCTAGTGCGGTTTCTTGAAGATGCCGACAAACACAGATGCTCAAAAACTTTAACTGCTTTACAAACTGTGACCTTTTGTTTTTTCAAGTTCCCAAGGAAAAGAGAAAAATGTTATTCTCTTGACATCCATCTTTTTCATACTAAAACCTGTCAGTCAGCCCATCAAAAAGAAGAAAGTAATAATTTAGTTGGTGTAGTCTTTGTTTCTAAACGTCTAGGCCAATACCACCTGCATTAAATAGGAGAAGAGATCATTTCATTATTTGCTATTATACATCAAATGGGACGATGTGAAAGTTGAAAACTCGATAACACCGTACGGCGACAGAGAGCGAGCCTGCTATATTTAACCAGGCACAACAGACGCGCAAGAGAACCTTTCTGTTCTTCGAAGAGCTGCCGGCTTTACCGAGAAATCAGGAGGTTAACACAATACCCGGAAACACTGCCGCTCCGGCGTCCCAAAGAATTACGTCATGATGACGTCACCGACACCATCTTGAATAATTTGCTAGTTCGGCGGCCTTTTAAAAGGGGCCGTAACTGAAGGTGAAATTGGCGCTAGTGTTCATGGAGATTCAAAATTAAAGCAGCCAATGGCAGCCTGCCGCCGTGCCGGCAAAGCCGTGCACCCCGCGCCGGCCGCGGAGGCCGCGCGCGCGCCGCGACGCTTGTTTTGAATTCCTTGAAAGTTCCGTTGTAGCATGGAGCGAGTGCTGAGAGCGGGCAGCAGGCTGGCCGTGCAGGGAGGCTATGCTTGGCGGACACCTGCAAGTCTCCCGTTGTGGTTAGCGGGTCATTGTTCGCTCTTGAGACTTATCGGAGTGGTCGTTATGTCAGCCGTGCTCCGTCGCCGCCATACAGGAGCCCCATGGGAGCCCGTCCTAGTCGCCGGCCTTGATATGAAGTTTCGTGATGTTCCGTTACATGAAGCGAGCTTTGGCCGGCGTGTGGAGTTTTCGTGGTGTTTGCGTGTTGTGCGCTCTTGCCGCCGTGGTGGTTAACGGCACGCACCATTCGTACATCATGGAACGGTGCACGGATACTTCAAGACCGGCCGAGTTCCGCAAGGTTCCGAAAAACTAAAGGTGAGCATGCGGCTTGCGTTCGCAGCCACACATTTACGAATTGCAGTTGGACAATTCAGTTATTATTTTTTGAATTACGGCTGAATCGTGAAAAGCACGATGTTGCAGTTAATATCGCTGTTCTTAGAAGGAATGAAATTAAAGAACTTGAGACTCATAGTTTAACTTTTGCGTCTATGACAGAACTGCGTGATGGAAGTGCGTTTTGCTTTTTTTGCCTGTTTGTCACTCGCCATCGTTTAAATACGCGTTCCTGAGACGCAATAGGCAGTTTTAGAATAGCGTACGAAAAGCTTTGCGTTGGCTTTTCGCGCAACTGTCATGCGTCGTACGCTAACCGCTTGCGGGCTCCCGTAGTGACGGAAATAGCGAGCCGCAAACGCTAAAATAGCGTACGCTATTCTAAAACTGCCTAATGTATCGCAGCTTGCACTGAGCCGAGACGACGAAACTACGTTTGCCTCATGCGACTGTGTAATTTGTATCGTTGGAATTAATAGTTTTCAATTGCTTTATTTCAGGACGGAAATGTTTTCGGAGTATTCGAGAAGGCAAGAACTGATGCGTTTGCCCAAGGAGGGATTAACAGCTGTAGAATCAGCGCTCTGCGAAGTCTCGATCCGCAACTCAAGTGGACCAGCTTTCTACCCTGCCCCCAGTGCTTCTTCTCGGTGCGTGAATATACCCAACATGACGTCCTCCCTTCAGTGGCGTTATATTCAGCTAGGCATTGTATTCGCGGTGAAAGAAAAGCTGCGTATAGGCTTATTTCACCTGGTCGTTGAGTAATACGCTTTTCTTCGAATGTCATGTGCTGCTGCATAAATTGACCATGGCCTGCATCCCGTTGCCACCAACTAACCTTCAAGTAGTGTTCAAGTACCATATATTGTGTCTTGCTCTTTTTAGCGCAATGTACTACTTACTGTGCTAAATCTTATCTTTTTCATTTTGCTTATCTGGTGAACGTGTCCAGCATTTCATGTATATTTGTGCAAAATCTGAGCAAATATGTAAGTGGTTGTTTTGTGTTGCGTATCATTTCAACGGTTAATAAGTAAATCATTGCAATATTATTTCATATTTACATATTTTGCGCTTCGTTATGTTTTTGTCATGCACTGACATTTCTTTAAACTACATGATTACCTCTCATCAGAGGCTCCTCTGCACTTTGCTCGGTATTGCACCAAATGAAAATCGTGTTTCTTATATGTGTGTACGTCAAAGGGCCTACACTTTTCAATGTGGTCGATTTTTTAATTTCTAGATTTTACAATGAACTTTTGTGTTTAGTCATGCACACACTGTGAATTCTTCCCTTCTGTTCTTCTCCTGAACTTGTATCGTGCCCCATTACATGCAAATCTTGAGTTTCGGAAACAGAACAATAAAAAGAGGTAACAGAAATGTTGTAGGTGGATTCATCCTTTATGCTCTAGCACATGCTGGCTGCGGGCAAACGCGAATGCGCGGCCAAGCACAGCACGCGCGCGAGCGCACGCGAACAAAAAAAAAATCCCGGCGCGGGGCATAGGAGAGGAGAAAAAGCAAGCGTACAAAATAAAAAACGGTGCGCGGCATGGGAGAGGAGGAAAAGCAAGCGCACAAAAAAAAATAGAAAGAAAAGGGCGCGCGGAGAGGGAGGAAGAGGGGGTGGAGGCGAGCGGCTGTTGTTACTGTTGCCCTGACGACGTAGGCAACGTAATCGCTACGTCATCGCTCTTTGAGCTTGGCGGCCTTCTGCAAGGGGCGTAACTCAATAGCGCTCTCGGCGCTGTCGGCGCTTGTGTCGGCGGAGCGTTTGAATTTCGCGTCCTATGGGAGGTATACGAAGAAACCGACCCTTGGTTAACAGAGTAGGGTAAACATAATCACAAGTCCGAAAGCGCATTGAGGTAGTCAAGGCAGCACTGAGAAATCACAGCACTGAGACAAAATGCCGAACTCCTCCCCGTGAAACGCGTGTTTGACTCTCATGCCCTCAGAAATACGCAACTAACAGAAAAGCATGCCCAGCCTCTCGTTAGATGCAGATAGCACTGTGGAAGAAACCATGAATCAGTACGCTGTCGCTGCAAAGATTCTCTCATCCACAAACTTCAGTGACACAATAAAACAGATGACACATGGCGCAACTTCCAACAATGCAGTTTTAAAATTGGGTGCGCAAAGCTTTGTGTTAGCGTTCATCGCTATTGCGTGTGCGTTATACGCTACGTACGCAGCAAACGCTATCTTTGCGTATTCCATTGTAAAACTGGCTACTGCGCATGCGTCGTGCGCCATCCTCTTGCGTACTCACATAAAGTGGCGGAAATAGCATATCTGCAAACGAACGCTATCTTTGCGTGCCCTATTCTAAAACTGCTTCTTACGCGGCACACGTAGCTTAAGCTAATCTATATCTTGAAATTACCCCATCAAGCGGCCAAGAAAAAACATAGTCATTGTACTGAAATTAGGTTAACAAACATAAACACGGTTTTCGCTCATGTTCGTTCGAACATGAACGGAAACCATGACCTGCATTAACGTTTCGAAAGCTTTATCATGTATGCTGAATAAATTCCGGTCACGTACTGCTGAGACATGTCGCACATGCAGCTCGTGATGCAATGAAACACGCTTTTCCGTTTGTAATAGTTTGTTTCCGTACAAACGGAAAACATGTGAACACATTTTCCGTTTGTAAGCACGAAATATAGCAAAAGAATGCATAACCGGTGACCTCGACTGCCCATGCGAAATCGGCGAGCTTAATTGACATTGCAGAAGCAACAGCCGCGCGGATAGATACAGTCAGCTCTAAGGCCTTCGTGAGGAAGTTAGATGGTTATCGCAGCGAGTAAACTACAGTAAATTACGTAAAGTGTACTGGTTAACGAACTTTTGAAGTCTTCTTTATTGCTGATGGAATGTAGACACCACACGCCTTTATCCTTTTACGCGTTACTTTCTTTATCGCAATGGGAGATGTCGTGCGCAGGCTCGAGTTCAAATTTCAATTCGCGGTGGTTCATGCATGCCCATGCATGCATGGGCCAAGTGGCGCGCGATCCGCTGCTGAGCGAGAAAACGTCTTATAGTGTGCGTCTTCTATGCGTCACACACAAGACGTTTTTAAAACGTCGAAATTGGTTAAGAATCGGAAAAACGTCTTGAATTATATATACATTACAGACCAAAATGGTCATAAAAATGCATTTCTAGACGTTATCACCAACGGATATAATACGGATTTTCTGTGACGTTTTTAATACGTTGAAATTGGTTTAGAATCGAACAAACGTCTTGAAATATACGTTCCAGACCAAAATGGTCTTCAAAATGCGTTTTCTAGACGTTATCAAAAACGGATATAATATGATTTCCACTGATGTTTTTAAAAGGTCGAAATTGGTTTTGAATTCGTTTTCTCCCATTTATCCCTAAAGAAACGTTCTCTAGACCATGTGTGCTACCTGGGTCGGTCCTTACCCTCGTCCGCGATCCCGGGGCAGAACGTGACAGTGGCGACGAGTACAGCCAACGGATCGACCCACGCCATCGAGAGCGGCGAAACACCGCCCCGCGTTAATAGCGGATTTTAGCCTGTCCGGCCCACCGCTATACGCAAAACGCTTTGCATATACTGGAATACCTTGTGTGAACTGCGCATGCGCACGCCCCGTAAACATGGCCGCGCCGCCGAAAGCGATTTCCGCCCCCCTCAAATCTATCAAATGGCCGTCGTGCGCTCTGTAGCTCGTTAGCTCCGAACTGATGCTTTTATTTGCTTTAGATTCATCTCCTTAAGCTTCGATAGCAAAACGTTCGTGTCTATTCGGCACCGTTTTCGAGAGCCATACTCAAATAATCAATACTGTAGGCTTAGCGAAGGGCAATCCGGAATCTCGGAAGACATAGATTACGTTTTTAAGTGGTTTTTATCCTACATAGGTGGCGCCACTTGACGTGGCGGCAGCTATGACACACGCTATCCGGTATTGCGCTACGCCTTCGCGTTACCGGAATACCGGACAGACCGAAAAACGCCCATGTCGTCATGCCGCCAACGTAAGGATCGAGCTGTTCGAGGGAGATGGGTCCGCCTGGCTTATCTACGAGGATCAAGTTCACGTGTTTTTCCGGGCAAGAGACACACCCAAGCAGAAAGAGCGGGACATTTCTCTGGATAGCTGCGGAACCCAAGTCTTTAGTCTCCTCCTCGACCTCCTAAAGCCGGCCACACCTTCTACCAAGACGCTGACCGAGCTGCTCACCACACTGCGCTCGCACTTCAGTCCGGCATCATCCACGCTACTGGAGCGGTTCCGCTTCAACAACCGGAGCCGCCGGGAAGGAAAGAGCCTCGGGCAGTTCGTCGCTGCGCCACGAGGGTTAGCGAGTGCCTGCGCATTCGGGGACCAGCTGGACTCCCTGCTCCAGGGCCTTTTCGTCTGCGACACAAACAACCCCGCCATGCAGACACGACTCCTGGAATTTGCCGACCCCTCGCTGGAGGAGTTCGTGAGAGCAGCACTGGGAATGGACGCGGCTACGAAGGACACCGGTCAAATTGCACGTGGGGCGTCAACTACGTCAACGGAATTGGCGGTAAAAAAGATGGCGACGAGGGGCAGTACCAGCAGTCGCTGCGGTGAAGCCCAGTCCCCCTCACAGTGTCAGTTCTCCCATTCGCAGTGCTTCAGTGGGCGGAAAGCTGGGCACCTTGCACGGGTATGCCGAGCGGGGAAGACGAGTAGCGGAGCAGCAGCAGCAGCAGCAGCAGCAGCAGCCTGGATCAAGCCAAGGTTCCACACAAACCCGCGGCCAAGGTGTGCGTCGCAAGTGGCGGCGGGGACGTGCGGCAGCAGGCTCTGGTCCCTCCGCGGCCAGGCTCCAAGTCATGGCCAAGGACCCGTTGATATTCGACATGTGGCACACCGGCCTTTGTCCGTGGTCTGTGCCACCGTACATGCTGACCGTCAAAGTGTGCGGGCGCCGAATTTGTATGGAATTTGACACGGGGGCCAGTGTGTCAGTCATAGCTGGGAAACTGTTCAAACGGTCCTTCCCCGGACTGTCCGTCGAGGCTTCAGATGTCATGCTGCGTAGCTACTCTGGAAAGCTTTCCTAGGCCCAGGGTGAAACCTAGGTCAGCGTTCGTTTTGGTAACAGGGAAGCAACCCTTCCCCCTTTACTTGACCAAGGGGTTGTCACCGACGCTGCTCGGCCGGAATTGTGTTTGTGTACTGGGTGTTCGGCTACCGGAATACCAGGAAGCTGCCCTGAATATCGTGAAAGACATCCCAAGCCTTCTAACAGATTTCCAGTCCCTGTTCCAGCCGAGGCCACGAACATCTGGCGGCACGATGGCTGGCATCTATGTACCTGACGGAGTCCTGCCTCGTTTATTGAAGCGTCTTCCACTGCCTTTCACCCTGAAGGACGGGGTCACCCAGGAGCTGTAGCGGTTACAGCGACAGGGCATCCTGGTGCCAGTCAAGACGTCTGAGTGGGCCTCTGCCATCGTTCCAGTCCCCAAGCGAGACGGTATTTTCAGGAACTGCGGGGATTTCAAGGTTACCATCAACTCCGTTGCTACCGTCTCAAAGTGCCCACGGCCTCGGATCGAAGATCTCTGGTCAGCATTGTCCGGTGGACAGAAGTTCACAAAGCTCGACCTCAGAGACGCTTAACCGCAGCTGGTTCTCCCGGAGGTCTTACGGAAGTATGTCACGATTATGCCAACGCACTTCTTTTGCTATGTTTTTGTAACTAGGTCCGTTGCCGTGTGATCGCTGTCTTGCACGGGCCGCGCCAGAATGTCTGTGAAGATTCCAGATTGTAGTAGATCATTTTTTGAAGATTACGCACATGACGAGAATAGTCAAGATTATTACAGAGCTTACGCAACCACCAGTAATAAGGCTGAAAAGTTCGATGTACGGTGTATAAAAGGCGGCGCGTCCCAGCCATGATCAATTTATCGACGGCTGACGCTCTGTTCGCCGCTATCAGTGTACAGTGTGTATTGCTGTAGTTTGACTTTCCGTTTCCCGGCCACAAGTTCGGCCAAATAAATAGTTTAGTGAACCAGACACTGAGACAGCACCTGTTCTCGTGCGAGCTGTTCTATATTCTGCCTCTTCTTCGTTACCTCCTCTTCCCGTTGGCTGCCCACGCGGTCGAACCCTAGTGTCGTTCTTCGTCATCACACTCGGCCATGACTGCTGGCGCGGTGGGCTGACGACAGTGTCTCTGGCGGGCGGCACTGACTGTTTCGGAGTGGCCGGACTCGGCCGCGCTGAAACTTCGTCTGGAAATTTGTGAAATATAATTCCGATGGCGGAAACTGACTATGTCTGCGTGGTCGTTCGCTATGTCGTTGTAACGCTGGAGCTTGGCTTGAACCTTTGCCGATGACGACTCTGGGAGACGACATTGACTGTGTCGTGGTGGTCTAGGACCTCGGCCACGATGCGACTTGGCAGGGAAAGCTGTTTCATTCTCTTGTGGTGGACGGAGTTGGCAGTTTCGCGGTAGACGACGTTCTCTGACATGATGCGGCTTGGCGAGGAATTTTCTCGGTGACGGTTCTGGCGGTCGGCTCTGACTGTATCGGCATGGTCGCAGGTTGATCCCGAAACGCCCACCCTTTTCCCTCCAAACTTTGGAAAACGGGGAAGAAAATGGCGGATACGGTAACGCAACCTGCTGCACCACGTTCGACGTAGCCGGGACGTCCTCGTCAGCAGCCGTTTCAGGAGATTTGTGCTTCGTGTGCAGGTGCTCGATGAGAATGACCTGAGACGTGTCAGAGAGCTTGGTGTCATCTGGAGAAACGTCTCTTAGCAAGTTGGGAGCGCTCTCACATTCGGCCAAGGAATGTGTCGCACGCATATCCGCTTCTGTCTATTCAGAAAGGATGTTGGTGGAATCCGCGAGCAGGTATGTCTCATCAGGTGGTGCAACGTCCAGAACGACGCGAGCCGGTGCCTCCAAGTGCTCAGGCGATGGCGGGCATGGGGGCAGCTTTTCTGATAAATTGGGATGCGAAATGCTTTCGGCCATTACAAGGATTGTTATGCGGTCGGATACCGAGGCAGAGTCACAGCGTGGCGTCAGTCCGCGTTTGTACCAGGCCAGGCTGCGTAGCTGTCTGCCGGTGAGCTGCAGTTCGTAGTTGCAGCATCGAGGTGATGCCCCTCCTGATCTCCGTCCTCGGTGGAAGTCAAGCTGGACTCACTGGAGGCGCAGCGAACCCGCCCGAAAGCGGCAATCAGGGTTGCACTCTATACTGCCCAGGACTGCTGCCTGACGCCTTCATACCTATGCCACGCCGCGGCACCATCCCGAAGGCGCTCTACGGCCACGGACTATTTCTGCGGTTCCGACCAAGCGTCGTGAGCCCCGATAGCGTTGACGGTCTCCACCCAATTGTCGGCATCGTCCTGAAGGCCGTTGAACTCTAGTAGTTCGCGAACTGCCGGTGGTGGTGGGACGGGAGGCGCAAATCCCGAGTGTGCCGATGCCAAGGGGCCCAGCTGGTGTGAGAGTTGTGCCAGGACACAACTGAGCTCTCTGCGGTTCTCGGCTGAGCTGGATTGAATGTCTTGCAATGCGGCTGCCGCTAACAGAGCATTCATGCTTTTTTGGCTACAGCCACGGAGCCACGTGGCTGCAGCCATCGGAGGCATCGGAGCCACGTGGCCTCGATGAGCCACGAGGACGCACTCACGGTTCGTCGTTAGAAGGCTTTGCCATTGTAGTGAACCAGACACTGAGACAGCACCCGTTCTCGGGCCAGTTGTTCTATATTCTGCCTCTTCTTCGCCTACCTCCTCTTTCTGTTGGCTGTCCATGCGGTCGAACCCTAGTGTCGTTCTTCATCATCACAATAGTTTCATCTTCGACACGCCGACTGTTTCCTTCGTCGACGTCACGACCCCATGATATATCGACAACTATGGGGCTCTTCCAGTACACGCGTTTACCGCTTGGCGTGGACTCAGCACCAGCAACCTTTTAGAGGAAGATGGACAACCTACCTATTTAGAGGCATGAGGCACGTGGCGGCGTACTTGGACGACATCCTAGTTACCGGTATGGACGACGGAGACCACATGAAGAATATGCGCAACGTCCTGGCACGACTTTAGAATGCTGGTCTCAAACTCGAGCGGGAAAAGTGCGTGGTCCTTGTTCCCAGTGATGAGTACCTGGGACACATCATATCCTACTCTGGCCTGACACCGGCCCCGTAAGGTTGAGGCTGTTTTGAAGGCGCCGAAGCCCCGAAACAAGCAAGAGCTTCAGAGCTACCTTGGTCTCGTCGACTTCTACAGGAGGCACCTGCCGAACCTCTCGGCGCATCTACAGCCGCTAGATGTTCTGCTTCGAGATGGTCAGCCTTGGGCGGGGAAAAGGAGCAGGATGTGGCCTTCCAGCACAGTGAGGAGCTAATCACCAAGGCCCCAGTGCTGGTGCGCTTCGATCCGGCCAAGCCTGTCGTCCTTACTGCAGATGCATCACCATACGGTGTAGGAGCCGTCCTAGCGCCCCGAGACAAGGATGGCCAGGAACGCCCTGTGTCGTTTGCTTCCCGCCGTCTTCATGCTGCAGAGCAACGCTACAGCCAGCTGGACAAGGAAAAACTGGTACTTATGTTTGGCGTCGAGCGTTTTCACCAGTACCTGTGGGGCCGAATGTTCGAGGCAGTCACGGACCACAAACAAATGCTGGGGCACCTGAGGCCTTACCAGGCGGTCCCCGTGCAGCCATCGCCTCGAGTGGTACGCTGGGCATTGAAGCTTGCGGCCTACAGCTACCAGATGGTCTAACGTCCGGGAAAGGACCTGGGACCTGCTGATGCCCTGAGCCAGTTGCCCCTGCCAGAGGTGCCTGCTGCTGTTCCAGAGCCAGCTGAGGTGTTATGATGGAGCACGCGTACACGGAGGTACTCTCCAGGTTTGCGGTTCGCAGGCAACCAGTCGGGACCCAGTCCTGTCTCAGGTGGTGAAGTCAGTATCCCGAGGGGAGCAGTTGGTGCAACGGTCCTGCAACCACAAGGCCGCTGAGCTAAGCCTGGAGCAGGGCTGCCTACTTTGGGGTTCCAGGGTGGTGATCCAACAAAGTCTCCGGTCCAGGGTCCTGCAGTTGCTGCACGCGGGGCATCCAGGCGTGGAAAAGGCCAGGATGCGGGCCCGTTCCCACGTTTGGGGGCCTGGCTTGGACCAGGACATTTCTCACATGGTGCAGAGCTGCCACGTCTGCCAGGAACATCAGCGAGCCTCCCGTCAGGTGGAGATCACCCCTTGGCCATTCCCACAGAAGCCCTGGTCCGACCTTCGTGTGGATTGCGGGGACCCTTCAAACGCCACTACTTCCTAGTGGTGGTAGACGTGCCTTCAAAGTGGGTGTAGGTTCTCCCTGTCATCACTCCGTCAGCAGGCGCGACCATTGCAACGCTGCGGCAGGTCTTCGCCGCCCAGGGGTTGCCGGACGTCATAGTCTCCGACAATGGGCCTGTTTTCGCCAGCACGGAGTGTCTGGTCTGGCCGACGAAGAACGGAATTCGCCGAATGATGGTTCCGCCGTGCCAGCCTGCTTCTAACGGTACAGCCGAGTGGGTGGGGCGGACCATTAAAAGGGTCATGAAGCACCCCTTGTGCTTGTTGAAAAAACACATCCTGCGGAAAGCTGACACGGCTATGAACTGCTCTGCTAAATGTTACAGTCGTGCGCACCGCGTAAAGGTCACAAGCGGAGCGCGAATTTGTCGTTGCCTCATGCGCCCTCTTTTCAAACAGAGGCCGGTTGTCACTCTCGTCGGTGGGCGGGGCGTCTGCCCGTTGACGTCGCGGATCTGCCTGTTCACGTCGCAAGAGACATAGCATCCTCATCGAGAGCGGCGTTCGGATCAGATGCGCTTCTTTCCACTGGGTGCCGCTACTTGCCGGCGCCGCACCCCTCAGTACACGGTAGCCGCACTCGCGCACGCGAATCACAGCAGGAGAGCGATTGCGTTTCATGATGCGCGCGCTGACGTAACTTCTTTCCCCCGTGCCATCCCTCCCTCTGTAGCTTCCAGTGCGCTCGTCGGCAGAGAAAAGTGAGAAAGCTCTGAAAGCCAAAGTCGAAGTCAGTTTATTTTCCATTCTGTCGTACAGAAAGAAAGGACTGTGAAAAAAAGCTGTGTTAGACAGCGTGCTCCAAACACCCGTAACTCCGCTCATTCTTGACGGATTCGAGAAATTTTTGCGACAATCGATTCGGGAGGCAGTAAACTCCGATACTGAGGTCATTACATCATTAGTTGGAAAAGTGGTTTATGACCCCTTTAAGGACAAACTTAAAGGGACACTAAAGGCAAATATTAAGTCGACGTTGATTGTGGAAATAGCGGTCCAGAAACCTCATAGTGCTACTTTTATGCCAAGGAAGTGCTTATTTTGAAATAAACCTACGTTTTAGTGGTCCGCATCGCTTAGCACACTTCAAGTCACCCGCCTGAAATCAGTCTCTCACACGTCACTGCTGCCGTACCCAAAATTGTCCGCCTTTATTGCGCGGCCGTCGACACTAGTAGCAGCAGAGCGAAAGTAGCGGGACCCACAGCAGCAACAACGGCCATCGAAGCCATCGAAGCTTGCCGCAGTCGCCGCAATAGATGTCAACGGAGAACTTGACAACCAGACATTGGCTCGCGACGCTGGGCTCCAATTCAGCGACTTGAGCCCCGATGAACGCGGTATGCTGCTGAGGGCTCGTAGTGCCGGCGTCGTTGCGTACTACGAGAGCAGCCTCGGCAGTGACTCTCCCGAGTCCGAGCCCGAGCCCGAAAGCAGCGAGGAAACCAGCAGTGCGGTGTCGGGCGACGAAGCTGTTGTGGACCTGCCGTCGCGACTCTCGAACACCGACTGGTATGTACAGATGTGTATATGTTGCTTCGTTTGCTTAGATAACCTGGCTATCGCAGTGCGCGGTGGAATGCAATCGAATCAGGGTAGTTTGCTTCTTGTGTACCTGTGTGACGAGGCGTCGCTTTCGCATTCTAGCGATGGAAAGCAGTTCATGTCCAAGTCCTAAAACGTGTATGGTGCCTGTCGATTCGCAAAGGCTTTTGAGTCCGTGAAACCAGCTCGATCGCGCGAGACACCGCATTGGTTCTGAATGCCGTGTGTTTTCCGTAACAGCTGCATAGACTAAACCACTTCATCGTTTTTCTTGGCGCATGCGTTACTGTTCTTTCTCACGTTTCAGGTGCGAATGCGGGCACTGCCAGATTCTCGCAAACTTCCGTGGCGTAGAATGTTTTTGCTGCCGAGAAATTGGTGCACCTGTGACGACTGCCCAGCCGCACGGTTGCATCACCGAGCATCGAGACTTCAATGTCCTCTGCTTGAAGGCGAGTAAAGGGTTCCGCTATCTTGGAAAAGCCTTTAATAAATCGTCGATAATAGGCGCACAAGCCCAGGAAGCGCCGGACAGCCTTCTTGTCGGTAGGAGCCGGAAATGTTGCTACAGCGGTAAGCTTGTCAGGATCGGGTTGGACTCCTCTGGCGCTCACTACATGGCCGAGGAGTTTAAGCTCTTCATAACCAAAGTGACACTTTTCTGGTTTGAGTGTGAGATCTGCCGATCGAATAGCCTCTAGGACACTCCGCAGGTGGTGGAGATGTTGCTCAAACGTTTCAGAAAAGACGACTACATCATCGAGGTACACGAGAAAAGTCTGCCACTTCAGTCCAGAGAGAACAGTGTCCATCATTCGCTAGAAAGTTGCCGGTGCTGAACACAAACCGAAAGGAGGTACTCGAAATTCATAGAGGCCGTCGGGGGTCACAAATGCCATTTTCTCGCGGTCCCTCTCGTCTACCTCGATCTGCCAATACACACTTTTTAAATCCAGGGGGGAAAAATACTGGGCACGGCGTAGCCTATCTAATCAGTCGTCGATACGTGGCAGCGGGTACACGTCCTTTTTAGTCACGTTGTTCAACTTCCGGTAGTCGACGCAAAAACGTAGTGGTCCGTCTTTCTTTTTGACTAGGACGACCGGAGACGACCACGCGCTGTTGGAAGGTTCGATGATGCCGTCGTCAAGCATTTCTCGGACTTGCGTTCGAATTGCTTCGCGTTCTTTTGTTGACACACGGTAAGGTTGCTGGTGTATCGGGCGTGCGTCGTCGTAAGTAATTATCCTGTGCCGAGTGATGGAAGTCTGGCGCACCTAAGAAGAACTGGCGAAGCATGACATGAATTCAAGCGAGAGCATCCGCACTGCTGTCTGGTTATCGAACGACAGGTCAGAATTTATATCCATATTGGTCAGTGACGTATCTGCGGGCTCGACTGCCTCAGGTGTGAAGCAGTTCCGAACGTTTGCTATTTCGTCTGGAAACGCTAACGAAGTGCCGCGCAAAAGGTGTCGATGTTCTTTACTGAAATTTGTAACAAGCAATTGAGATCGGCCATTACGAAGCCGTATGACACTCCGAGCCGCACAAACACCTTGGGTCAGCAGGTGTTCCAGGTTACTCTACTGCAAGCGCTTTACCATTTCGTAATCCACAGCATGTGACGTCGACTATGACACTGGCTCGTGGCGGGAGCGTTACACTGTCGGCGGAAACACGAAGAACGTCGGTACGCCGTTGATCGTCCTGACCGTCGATTGCTCGGTCGACTGAGAAGGTGATGCGACACTCTTGGAGATCAGTAACAGCCCCATACTCCTGCAGTAAGTCGACACCAAGAATGTCGTGGCGGGAACATTCACGTAGCACAAGGCAACTTGCTACGAAGGTAGAACCGCAAATTCAAACTCTACTCGTGCAGGTTCTCAGCGGAGTGACGACGGGGCCACCAGCCGTTCGAATCTGCAAGCCATGCCAGGGCGTGATTGCCTTCTTCAGAAGTGTGGCCATTTTCCCGCCTAATATCGAATAGTCAGCCCCGGTATCCACTAAAGCATTAACTGCATAACCGTCAATCAGCACCGGTTTATCGAGAGAACGCCGGCCATCCCGTTCAATCGTATCTGCACCTTTTCTTGTTTGCGTCGATCGGAAGTCTTCAGCACGTCGACTGCCAGCGACCTCGCCTCCAAAGGTCGCTTTAGTTAGTTTTCCTTGCGGGGACTGGGGGACCCAGCGCCAGAATATCGCTGGGGCGGAGATGAAAATCGCCTCGGCGACGGTGAGCGCGACAGGCCGCCCGGCAGGCGGTGGCACGCGCTGCTGAGCCAGGAAGTCCTCAACGTCCCGGGGTCACTGGCCATACCGGGAAGGCGGCGAATATGCAGAAAAGCCCCGCAGTCCGAGGCACCGGTATGGGCACTGGCGGTACAAATGATCTGCTTCACCACAGTGGAAGCACAGAGGCCCGTGATCTGGAGTGCGCCAAACATCGGATTTCCGAGGGAACGGGCGTCTATCGCCGATGTAATGTACTGGTTGTTCCGAACGATGTGCAACAGGACCGGCGTAAACGAAAGGTGGCGGTGTACGTGTATCTTCGCAGTACTGTAGCTGCTGCGCCGACTGGAGGGAAACCGTGGGAGGTGCATGTACGAATAGCGGGGGAGAGGAAGCAGGGCGCTTCAAGGCTTCCGCGTAGGTCGCACGGCGGTATTCAGTCGGCACTGCCGTGGTGTTATCAAGAGTCACAGGATCCCGGAGGGCCTGGTGTAACTCGTCCTTTATGATGCTTGCAATGGAGCTCACCGTAGGTAGGGGTGGTGCGGCAGCCTTCTGCAGCTCCTCGCGTACTACAGAGCGAATGAGTTCTCGCAGATACTCGGTGTTGCTCCCGATAGCCGCGAAAACCTGAGCAGCGGACGTACTGTTGACCTGCCGCTCGTACAGGGTGGCCCGATGCTGAAGCACCTTTTCCATTGTGACGGCCTCGGATAAGAACTCGGGGACCGTCTTCGGAGGGCTCCGTACAAGACCAGCGAAAAGCTGCTCCTTGACTCCTCGCATCAGATGCCGCAACTTCTCCTCCGCCATAGGGATCAGCTCATCTGAACAGGCGCGTCATATCTTCGACATAGGTCGTCACAGTTTCATTGGGCATCTGGATGCGGGCCTGTATCGCTCATTTCGCACGTTCGTGGCGGTCAGCACTGATGTAAGTGTCTAGCAGCCGACGGCAGAATTCGCGCCACGACGTCAGCTGTTTCTCGCGGTTCTGATACCATGTACGTGCTCCGTCCTCCAAGTAGAAGTACACACGTCGTAGTTTCGCTGCGTCGCCCCATTCGTTGAAGGCAGCCACGTGCTCGAAGTCGACCAACCAGTCTTCGACGTCTTCGAGCACGGTGCCATGAATGGCGTCGGAACTTGTGGGCTCTCAAGTGTGTAGCGATTCACCATCTTGCTTTCCGTACCGCTTGGGGTGGTTTGAACGGAAGTGCTGGTCATACCGCTCGAATGGTACGCACCGTAACGTCCGCTTCGGGTTCGGGAGGTAATCCCCTGATCCTGCGGCTGGCCCGATGCACAGGAGTGTTGACTGGCACTGGGCTTGTGGTGCGACTTCCAGGAGGGGTCTGCAATACGCGTGAAGGCTACCCCGCACCTCCACCACTTGTCACGTTGCTTCAGAGGTCCAGGCAGGGTTTATTTAACGTAGAGCAACAGGGCTCTTGCCAAACGCGTCGGTGGGGCTTGTTCGCAAAAGGGACAGCGCGCGCACTTCTTCCTTTCGTGGCCTGTGCCTCTGCCTTTGCATATAACCGACTACTACAGGTGGCAATATTGTTCCACACTAAAAGGCTGAAATGCTGATGGACAGAAGACCTCATAGGGCGCTAGACAAACTGCAGCCAGACATGTTGGGGGAGGTGATAAATAAACAAGAAAACTCACATCAAGGCAACTAGAAGGAGCAGTACCTTGAGCATCAGCAGCCTATGTTCATCCGAAACTACATGGAAGGCCCTAGGTGGCTACCTGGTGTTGTGTGCGACTTCACTGGAACTTTGTCGTACAAGAATTGAATCACAGACGGTTGTATTTGAAAGCATCTTATTCACTTTGGACATCTGCAATATGAGTGTGGTTCTCAAGATATTCAGAGCTGGGCATGAACACGGTCCAACCAAGCTGAATATTCTGATCAACCTGTAATGTCGTCACTAAATGAGGCTGGTGACCAACAGCCACTGCTTCTGGAGGCTCGCCACCGTTCTGAGGAATGAACTTCACCAGCTTAGAGTGACAACACTACAGAAGAGGCAGTGACCAGGTCACCCTCATCACCACCTGTCTCATGCCCGATAGAACAATCCAATCATCCTGGCCACCGTCAGCATATTTATTTATTTTTATTTATTTACAGGATACTGCGGTCGAAAGACCAAGCAGCGGGGCATAATAAAAAGTAATTCACAATGTAACTTCAATAGGAAGAAAGTTCAAGCAATAAAAACATGTTAAGGCAGTAGAACACATGATAACAATTGAATATAGTAAAATGGCAGCAAGAAAATGCAAAACGGAACTAGAAAATGCAAATCAAGTACAACGTGAGACAGTCTGAGATCTTGAGTGACGTGAACAGCACGTGTAACACACAACGACGAAGAGCCGACGAGGACTAGCGCTGTCACGTCGCTATGGAATACCAACTAGCCCGGTCACACACCTTGAGATCTTGAGTTGTACGGTTAAAAACAGGAACATACATAGTTATCAAAGTCAGGATTTTCAGTTATCACAGAATGCTGAAAAAGGTAACGCGTCCCAATCATTGATGATCCGAGGAAAGAACGAGTTCATGAAAAGATTAGTACGGCCGGAGCTACCTCAAGGACTGCGTCAGCTAGAGGTCAACAGGGCTGTGCCAGCAAACCTCTGTGCCTCAGCGCAGTCTATTGGCAATAGTGATTGGAAGCACTTCTCGTGTGCGCGATGGACAATACCTTGCCTCTGTACAAAGGTGCAGTGGCAACCACATAACCCCAGTGCACTGCAAGCTAGTGGGCTTAGTTAATAGACGCATAACAATTTTACACGTATGTTCTGTTTGCAGCATCAGCAAGATGCTTATTCAGAAGGCAACGCCAAGCACGCATTTCTTTTCCATGTGTTTGGGATTCATCATCAAAAAGCGTAACCACCGCTCAGCAATGTTTGGGAAGTGTATTAATTGTTATAGTCTATTCTGATGAGCTTGTACACACTACTTGAGTAGTTCAGTGTTTCTGGAGCAGCGGTACCACTAAAGTTGTACAATGCATCTATAAAGGACGTCGTCCGACAACAATACCATTGGCTGGATTATTAGATGCGAAGTATCTTATGGCGGAGTTCAATCCGGTGGTGGTGGTGTGCGGCGTGACCACCCTTACTGCGCATGCACATACCCTCTCCACTCACCCTCTTCCCTCCTCCTCTCCACTTCCCCTCTTCCCTTCCCTCTCCACTTTCCCTCTCCACTTTCCCTCTCTCCTTCCTCTCTCCACTCTTCCTCTGAAACGCGGGCTAGACATGCCGAAATTCTCTGCCTGCGCAACGCCGCGATGAGCACCAGCGCATGCGCGTCCTCTTTCCCTCTCTCTCCGCTCCTACGCTGCCCCACTCTCGCATGCCTGCCGACTGCGTTCCCCGCTCGCCCTGTGGGAATTAACGGCCAGGCTAAAGGGAAGACAAGACGCGCGTAGCGTTCCTCTTCGCGTTCCACGACGCGAGGTCGGTAGCATGCCCAAAGAATGCCAACGGAACGCGATCGTGCAAATGCTCCGGCTTCGCATCGCCTCATGGTCCCCTTTAGCGGGAAATGGTACAATTTTTTTACGATGGAGGACGGCTGTAGTCGCTGCTACCGTTGTGTTACTTGCTCATACAGTGAGTATACAAGCGGGTACAAGTTCACTCAATAAAGCGTTTCTCGTTTGCCAGTCCGACTGCCACCTTCTTCACTGTCACAACCACACGACAATACCGAAACAGTTCCAGACAATTCCGCACATGACAAATCACTTTGCACATCACACAATGTGAACGTGGTTCTCAAGATATTCAAATTCGGCATGAACACAGTCCAACCAAGTTGAAAAGGCTGTAGGTTTTGAACGCAACCTCCTACATACCAGAGCGAAACACAAACACTAGAACAAACAATGCAAACAGAACGAAGAGCTACCTTATGAGATTCATAACAGCAGAGTCAAAACTTCTGGGCTACCAGGAGTTGCAGCGTGCCGCATAGTTTCCATTCAAAGTTAGGTTGACGATGGAATGAGGCTCTGCTAGCAGTTTGGATGCCTCCTATGTTTATTTTGTCAATTATTTTGATGGTAACATTGTAACTTGTTGAAATGCCATATACCTTCGGTGTTCAGTAAAACCTTGGTGATACGATCACAACTCGTTCGATATTCGGAGTCATACGAATTTTTCTGTGGTCCCGGCCAAGGCCCATTAGCCTGCAGTCTACTGGATTACGGTTGTTGCGAACAGATTTGCACCCCGCGACGTTTCATACGAACGTACGCCAGCGCACAGGTACGAAGAGGTGTTGCCCCGCGCTGTCGCGGAAGACCAGGCAGTCACGCGCGGGCGCGGGCATACGCGCTGCGCACCTATCCATGGTGCGTCGTTGCCTCCGAGATAGTGGGCGCGAATCTTGGAGGCCTTTAGGCGCCTTCGCAGTTTAGATTACAGATAATGTTGACGTCGCGCCTTTTTTTTCCGACGCCTTGACGCGTGTTCCTGTGCTCGAGGCAGCAACGTCTTTTATTGTGTTAACACGTGCCTGCCACGTCGATGCAAGCCATGTACCCGCAATCAGACGTTCTATGAAATAAGACTGAAACTTGTGGTGCGGGTCCGTCATGAAGGCCCATTAAAGGTGGACGAAGAACCCAGGAGACGAAGCGGACGGTCTTGGCTAAGGAGCTTGGCCTCTATCTATCGTATGCAAAGCGCATCTTAAGTCACTTTCGCCGCGGTACTCTATAGTCATGCTGAAAAGCGTAGTAAGATTAGGAAGGGGCTACTAGTGGTCACGGGGCACAACACATCTAGTTCATTAATAACGCACGCGCGCATGCACCGTATATTTACGAGTACAAGCATGATCGTCGACGTCTAAAAACTTTACTTGCAATCATTCAGAGCTGTTTATGACGTTGCTGCGGCCCTGAGAAACACTAAATGAAAACGTATGCCAACTTTCTTTTGTCGCATACTAATTTTCCATGTTTTCTGGTGATACGAATTCCGGATGATACGAATATTTTTGGCAACCCCGCAAGATTCGTATCACCGAGGCTTTACTGTAATTGCATAGCAAGAGTACAGTTTGTCACTCAAAGATGAAACGTGTGAAAGTTGTGAATGCTCGTAACCAGCACACTATAGAACAGCAGTTTGGAACAGTTCTACGAGAACAGCATGGCGGCGAGTCGCAGTCATTTCCTATGGACAAGTTAAATAGTGAAACAAACTTTGTAATTGACTTGCCATGTCATGCAATACAATGCAATACAGCCACGTTCCTGGGTAGCATTTTAAAGGATTAGATCATTTGGTAATCGAGACTATGATGCTTGGTGGTTTCTACTGATAGAGAGGGAGCTGGTTTTTTATTGCGATAGCAATTATACGGACAGTCTCGGCTGGATTTTGCCGTCGCCGTCGCCGCCGTCATGCACCGTATATGTATAAGTATGTATATATATATAAAAGCCCCAAAGAAAAGTAATTCAGAAAAATGCTTCCGAAGCGCGGAATCGAACCAGGGATCTCTCGCTCCGCAGCGAGTGGCGCTATCCACTACGCCACGAAAGGCAGATCCTCCGCGTAGCTAACGGCGAGCGTTATATACACACCCTTTACCGCTGGACGGACTGAGAGACGGCAGGCGATAATAAGCGTTTCTTCATTACCAGCGAGATGGCGCTAGGAGCCCGACGGGCGCATTTAAAGTCGTCGGCGAGAACCTTGCCCTTCCGCTGTCTGCTCGCGCGGTTTTCTCGTGGTGAGGGGAAGAGCAATGTTTCAAGCTTTCACCGTGATGTCCGCGCTCATGTTACGGCGCGTACGGATGTCACCCGAGCTCAGGGACGCCGCTAAACGAACAAACAGAAGATGAGCGCGAACTATCAAGTGTCACAGCTCGACACTTGAAGCACGCTAGTTTCCTTCGCTGCTTCGGCCGCCTTTGCAACAGGAGCGCTGTTCAAACTGAGAGTATCCAATGGCGAGCCTCACTTCGTATAGAATTAATTTCTTGCTATCGCATTCATTGCTTCGCCCTTGCGGCGAAACTGTGACTTTTTTTAGTCAATCAATCAATAAGTTTATTACCATGATATATAAGAATGTTACAGGGAGTAAATATGTAGACGAGGGTCCCAAAGTACACGACTGCAACGGGACCCTCGGTGATGATTACAAATAAATAAAACAAGTATAAGCAGCTGTTAGAATCATAGAAACGATAGACGAAGCAGGATGAAAAACAAAAAGGCATGGAATCAAAAAACAAATAATGAATACAGTATAAAGCAACACAAAAAAAGACCGATCAGCTATTTAACAGGTGCTCTTTTAATGAGTTTTTAAATGAATTTAAAGAAACTTTACATTTTAGTGAAGTGGGCAAATTATTCCATATGGAGATGATACAGAAGAGAAAAGATGATTTACCATAGTTAGTATGAACCTTAGGAAGTAAAAAGTTATTGTTAGCCGCAAACCTGGTTGTGTTAGTATTAACTAACATCTTGGGGTCAATAAAATTAGCAGAATGTTGATTTCTTATTTGTTTGTGCAAAAACATAATTAGAATAAATCGAAATAGGTTGCTAACAGTTAAGATGTTATTGCACTGAAGAAGGGAAACGGCGCTACTCTCGCGAGAGCAGTTAAAAATAGCGCGAAGAGCTCGATTTTGTAGATGTTGTATGGATGAAAGATGACACTGGTAAGTATTCCCCCACGATGCGATGCCATAAGTGATGTGAGAATGAGTGAATGCGAAGTAAAGAAAAAGGAGTGCTTTATGAGAAAAATATGAGCGAGCTTTGAGTAATGCGCGAATGCCGAATGCTCCCGTTTTTCTAATGTGAGCAATATGGAAAGCGAAGGCAAGGTTAGCATCGAGGTGAACGCCAAGAAATGATACTCTGTCGCTGACATGAATAGACATTGAGCTAGACACTGCATAAATTAGTCTTGAGCTAGACGTCTTGAGCCTTGAGCTAGCATTGAGCTAGACGAGCTAGACGAGCTAGACGAGCTAGACACTGCAGAAATTAGTCTTTCTAAACAGCAGAGCGTATTGTTTCTTCTATGAGAAATGCAGAATGCAATCATGGCAGGAGAAATGTATCTTTGTTCAAAAACTGTACAGTATTCAATTAAATGTGGGCAGCAGGCATTGTGCAAACAGCACCCTCTGTGCTGGAAATGTGATTAAAGTTACTTGGTACACGAACACTGCTGCAGCTTACGAAGTTCCTCCAGCTACGAGTGACACATAAGCTTACTATCTGGGCCAACCTTGACAGTACGCTCGCATATTAAGGACGACTTTTCTACTGCATTACAGCCTTTAAGGCCTACACCAAAGGCGAGTGGTGCTGGAACCCAGGAACCATCGAACGACAGCAACCGAAATGCCTAGTTACCATATGGATCGACCAATCATTCAAGCTGTTCTTTTTTTAACCGGTTACCATCATAGATATTTAAGGGCAAGCGCAAAGCTCACTCCACTATTTAAATGAAGCTTTCAAATGAAATTGAGGAGGTCATTTCAAATGACTGAACAAGCTTGCATGATATCAGATACTCACGGACAGAGTAGACAGTATGTACACAACACAGTAGACAATACCGATGGAAATATCGATGGAAAGTCGGCAACGTCAGCTGCACAGCTAGTTGGAAGAGCCCGTGTGGTCGCGTATCGGGCTACATAATCGGTTGCTACTGCAATCCACCTATTGCCCACAGTGGACGTAGGAAAAGGGCCAAGCAGATCAACACCCACACGGTAGAATGGCTCTGATGGTATGTCGAGCGACTGAAGGCGTCCGGCAGGATGGGTAGTAGGTTTTTTCCGTCTTTGACAAAGATCACAGGCTGCAATGTAACAGGAGACGTCGCGGTACAGTCCAGGCCAGAAGAAGCGCCGGCGAACTCTGTCATAAGTCCGAGAAACGCCGAGGTGACCGGCTGTCGGCATATCGTGAAGCTGGGCGAGAACAGTCTGACGCAGGTGAGGAAGGACGACGAGTAGTCTGTCGGGGCCGTCAGGACGCATGTTGCAACGGTACAATACACCATCAGTGAAGCTCAAACATTCGAAGGGAAGGGTCGGGCGCAGCGGATGTTAGCCTTTGGATGATATCGTGCAAGAAGGCGTCCGCCGGGTTACGATAACGTGGGGGAGCGGAAAAACGTCGGTTCGGTGTGACAGCAACAGGTGGAGTTGGTGGAGCATATTCAGGTCGATGAATTGAGCAGATGTTGTTCAGGCCGACGTTGGCCAGTTCCTGACGCACGACGGACTGGATGAGGGTGACGATGGCGGGATGGTTGTCGGAGTTGAGGGTTGGTGACGTGAGCGGAGCAGCGGCTCGATTTCTCGGCGGACAATGCGGACAACATCACTGGAACTTTCCGTAGAAGGCAGGCGGGGTCTTCGCAGGTGTATGTAGCAGCCGTGTTAGGTAGGCGTGTAAACTGGTGGAGAACACGGCGGCTCTTGGCTTCCTCAAAGCGCCGGCATTCAGAAATGTCTGGTACGGTGGACTGGTTCTTGAATACAAGCAGGTGAAAGGCGTCATCTGCTATACCCTTGATGACGTGGGCAATCTTATCGGCTTCCGACATCTGCGAATGCACCCTGCGGCACAAAGCAAGCACGTCCTGAATGTACGTAAGGTAGGATTCGGTGCATGTCTGAACACGAGACGTAAGCTCTTTTTGGGCGGAGCGCTGACGTCCCAGAGGTCTGCCAACTAGCTCCCGAAGTTTTTGCTTGCATAACTCCCAGTTGGTCAGCTCTTCCTCGTGCGTTTCATATCAGACCTTCGCGGTGTCTCTTAGGTAGAAGATCACATTGGCCAGCATGAGCGTTGGTCCCATCGCATACGTACGCCCACACGCTCGTATGTCTTTAGCCAGTCTTCTAAGTCAACGTCATCGGTGCCCGAAAAGGTACCTGGGTCTCTCGGGGGCTCCAAGATGAGGGTTGACGGGCCGGTTGGAGAAGGCACAGTAGTCGCTGAAAGGTCGGCATTGTTGACTTCCGTCGCCATTGAAGAGGCAACTAGGCGCCCGCTGCGAAGCTTCGTCTTGCGTGAAGTGAATACCGCGCACCTTCCACCAAAGATGTTACGGGGAGAATATATTTACAATATATATACAGAGAATAAACTCAGCGGCTGGCAAGATGACGCCCAGCTTGCAGTGTCTGTCAACGTCGTCCTCTTTCTTGTCTTCTTCGTTGTCCATTTCAGCTCGTTACAATATCGATGCAACGTCAGTGGTGCTTGTGGTGCTGGCGATCTAATTTTACAAGGAAGCAATGAACACTACAATGTACTCCTAAAATACAGACAGACAGACAGACAGAGAACTTTATTCAGGTCCTGAGGAACTGCGTTGTAACGCTCCCTTTTAGCGGGAATCCGTAGCAGTCGTGGGCCGCTCCCACGTAGGGACCGGAAGACCGTGGCCCTCCACCCTCTCACAGGCCCTCTGGACAGCCCGAAGTTGAACCAAGAGGTCGCCGCTGCTAAGGGCTTCCTCCCAGTCCTCTTCTTTCTTGAACTCTGCGTCATGTAACGCAGCACATTGCCAGAGCATATGAGATAATGAGCAATACGCCTCTCCGCAGTCCGGACGATGCGGTTCGATGTTTGGCGCTAAATGACTGAACCTGCCCCTCGAAGGTAAAGACACCGTTTGGAGCACCCTGAAGGCCGATGATTGCGGTTTAGGATGAGGAAGTGTAAAAGCCCTCCGAGATAGATCATAATGAGTCATGATCTCGTGGAAAGTGAGTAGCGAGTCCCTGTATCTTCCGGCGTCCCCGCCTGCGAATCCGCCGGGACCGCCGCGGTGAGCGGTACCTCGCGCATTGTCATGGGCAAGCTCTTGGCGTTGGGGACATCGGGGTGTACGTTGGCCTCCATGTCGGCCGGGAACCATGTTATGGTGTGAAACCCGGCAGCCCCCTCGCAGGCGAGGATGGCCGCTGCTTCACGCGATATCCAGCCTTAGACGAAATCGCTAGCTGCGTCCTAGCCCTAGATGGATCCTTCATTGCTATGGCGATGGCGATTTGCTCGGCCACCATTGCCGAAACTTCTCTAACCGAAGCAGAGCATAGGAGTGTGCCACTATGATCGGCTGAGACCACTGCGAAGCGATCCGAACGCCCGTACTGGGCTGCATCGACAAAGGTCGCTAGATCCGGACTGTTTGCAACCGATTTTAATAAAGAACGGGCACGAGCTATGCGTCGCCCTACATTGTACTGTGGGTGGACAATTCTTGGAAGTGGAGCTACCGAAAACGTGCCCCTGATCGAGGGTGGTAGTGTCACATTCCGCCTGGTTAGTATCCGTAGGACCGCAGCATATCGATTCGAGGATGCGCCTACCAGCCTGCGAGGACGATAGTCGTACGTCCTGAGCCATCTGCTGGGCTTCGATCACCTCCGAGAGGGAGTTATGCATGCCCAACTTGTAGGAGCTTCTCGGTACTTGTGTGGATAGGCAAGCCTAGAACTCGCTTTATGCTTTTGCACATTAATGTATCAATTTTCGCCTCTTCCACTTTGGACCAGTGCAACGCTGAAGCGACATAATTAATGTGGCTCATGAGAAATGCATGATAGAGCCGAAGGAGATTGCTCTCGCTCAGCCCACCCCTGCGGTTCGAGACCCTGAGTATGAGTCTCAGCATGTTCTCCGTCTTGGAGGTGATGCGGGCTATAGTCCGTGAGTGCCCCCCTTGGACTCTAGCAGGAGTCCGGAGACCCTAATGGAGTACACCCTGGGTATTTTCTGCCCATCCGGTGTGTATAAAGCTATAGGAATCTGTTCTAAAGGAGTGAGGTTCCTCAGCACTTGTCGGGTGGGTCTGTATAGTAATACCTCAGACTTGCCGATGACAGGCTCAGGCCCGAACCGACTAGAAAGTTTTCCGTGATGCCTAGTGCCTCTTGAGTCCGAGGACTCTGATGGATTCCACCCTTGGTATTTTCTGCCCATCCCGTGTGTATAAAGCTATAGGAATCTGTTCTAAAGGAGTGAGGTTGCTCAGCCCTTGTAGGGTGGGTCTGTATAGTAATAACTCAGACTTGCCGATGACAGGCTCAGGCCCGAACCGACTAGAAAGTTTTCGGTGATGTCTAGTGCCTCTTGATGCGCCTGCTCTACCCCGGCGTCGGACCCTCCCATACACCACACGGTGATATCGTCCGCGTAGAGAGCAATATTAAAAGAGTAGAGGAGAGATAACGGCCCCCTGTGGGGTGCCTCTTGCTCCCAAGGTAAATTCCGCAGATTGGATTCGACCAATCCTAATGGTAGCCCTGCGTTCCCTGAGAAAGGAGCTAACGTAGGCGTGGAACCGTTGTCCTAGACCCATATCTGAAATTGCCTCAAGTACAAACTTATGCGAGATATTATCAAAAGCTTTAGCCAAGTCTAGAGCTAATATGCCTCTATATCCCTGGTGTTGCTGTCAATGATTTGTCTCTTGATAAGGAGCATGACGTCCTGTGTGGTTAGGGCAGGTCTAAATCCTACCATATTGTGTGGAAATAGCGCTTGCATTCTATGTACTCGGATACGCGATGGTGAATCGCATGTTCGGCCACCTTGCTCACGCAGGACGTAAGCGAGATGGCTCGCATGTTCTCCAGCGCTAGAGGTTTGCCTCACTTTGGGATGAGTGCTACCGAAGCTGTCTTCCAGGATTCGGGGACGTGCCCCATCTCCCAGATTTTGTTGACTTCCTCGGTAAGCTTCTCGATGGATTTGCCATCCAAGTTACCTAAGAGCTTATTTGAGATTCCATCCGGGCCCGGCGGAGAGCGCCCGTTGAGCTCGTGGAGGACCTCACAAATTTCTGGTTCTGTGAAAGGTGCGTCCAGCTTCTCCACCGTTCCACCCCTGTAATGCGGATAATCCGCATCGCCGGAAGGGCCCAGCGGAAGATAGCTGTCCGCTAACCTCTTCAGGCGGGCCTTTTCGGACACCCCCTTTGCTTTTTGGTTGTGAACGATTCTGTCAATAGCCAATCTCTGATTTCACTTCGACTGTGACTCAAGTAATTGTTTGAGGAGGTTCCATTTGGCCCCCACTCTCATCTGTCCGTCAACCGAAGAACATACTTCATTCCACTGCTGTTCAATAGAGTACGCTTCAATCTCGCGATTGAGTTCCGCAATTTTCTTTCGAAGTCTGCGATTGAGCCTCTGCGTGCTCCATCGGGACAGGATCAAATTCTTGGCCTCTAAGAGATAGACGTGCATCCATCCGATCAACACTCAGGTTCGTTTTGACAACCTTGATCGCAGCATTAGCATCCTCCTTGAGCCTTACAAAGAGGCTGTCTAAGCTGTCATATTCATCTTGGTCCTCCTTCCGCAATTTACGAAAGGCATCCCAGTCCGTTACTTTGAATTCCCTGGGGGGAGCTGCATTGACTGCCAGGGTAATAGCCACTTCATATGAAGTGGTCGCTACTTAGATTCTCTTGCAAATTTTGCCACCCTGCTTCGGCGACGTTCTTGACGAACGCCAAGTCCGGAGTTGTGTCTCGGACCACCGATGTGCCAGTTCTCGTCGGGTATTGCGGATACGTAATCAATTCCAGAGAATAGTTCGATACAGCCTTTAAGAGGTTGTGGCCCTTGGGGGATTGCCTAGGGTAGCCCCAAGCGTCATGCGGAGCATTAAAGTCTCCCGCTACCCTGGCCAGAGCCACCGCTTTTGCCACGATCGAAGCGAACGCCTGCCGGTTGTCCGACGGCGAGCTGTAAACATTCAGGAGAAATACGCTGTTTTTGTACCAGATGTTGGGGATTATTTCGAGCATAATGACCTCAGCCTTGCTCTGCCAAGTTGTAGTTTGTGTTCATGAAAGGAGCATTTTCTTGCGACCAAGGTTGCCAAACCCAGCTTCTCTTGCTCGCGCACCGAGACGGCTCGACAGCCCGGGAAAGTTAGTGTATCACCGAGAGTTTCCTGTAACATAATTACGTGCGGTTTGACCGCCTGAGAAGCAACAAAGTGCAGCAGTGGAGCCCTGCGCCTTTTGAAACTGGCACAGTTCCACTGGCGCACGACCAATTCATTAGTGTTGCCCGCCGTGATTACTGTTCTGGGTTAGCCAATATCCTGTCGGATTCTACGATACAGGCATCATATCAGATTAGCGTTGGTTGTTCTAGTGTTGGCTCCGCTTTTATAGCAGCCTAATAAACATTACATTTGTATTCCTATGATTGAGCAAGCTATATTGAAGCATTGATCGACCCCAGTGGAATACATTAACGACAGTTACGTGCGATGTTCACATGATTGCACCATAAAGTGCACTTAGTTTAGATAATGCTGACGTATATGTACTCTAACGTAAGGGTTGACGTTACGTCGCGCCATAAGTTACCCTTTAAACGCCAGTGTTGTCGACGTGCCTGGTAAGCCCACGGTGTGCGCACAGCTACTACACTTACAAAAACACGTCGATCCACCTCGTAACGCTTGGCTCAAAGCCATAAGTGCAGCACAGAAGTACTCGCTGACAGCTGACAAGGGAAATGCCACGGTAGTCCTGGATACTGCCGTCTACAAACGAAAGATGCTGGATTTACTTGAAGACCAGGATACTTACATACGGCTCACGCGTGACCCTACGTTGAAGGTACAGAAGGAACTACAGAAGCTCCTTTCGGACGTCTTTCGTTTTGTTCCGCCTGAGCACAAAGGCCTTTATTACTCGCTTCTCTGTCACAACGGCTCGGCCCCTGCTCTGTATGGCCTGCCGAAAATTCACAAACCGGATGTCCCTCTTCGGCCCATAGTTGACTTCACCCGTTCTCCCCTGCACAAGCTATCCGGCTACCTTCATAGAATGCTATCACCCCTAGTTGGACGAGGCAACACTCACGTGCGCAACTCCGCCCATTTCGTTGAAAAAGTCGGCTCCTTGGTCCTTGATGAAGACGAGGTGATGGTTTCATTTGACGTGGTCTCCTTGTTCACTTCCATTCCCACTGATCTCGCCGTTGAGTCGTGTACTGCTGCTCTTGAAGCTGATCCGCATCTTGCCGAAAGGTCTCCCTTCGATGTCCCGGATTTGAGAAAGCTTCTCAGCTTTTGCCTTGCCAACACCTACTTCAGCTTCGACAAGGTCTTCTACAAGCAAGTTCACGGAGCACCTATGGGTGCCTCTGTCTCGGTGACTGCTGCGAACCTAACCATGGAATGGCTGGAAAATCGGGCTCTCGCTTCTTTCAGCCCATCACCAAGAATTTTCCTTCGCTATGTTGATGATTGTTTTTGTGTCATCGAGCGCTCTGCTTTAGAAGCATTCACGGCACACCTCAACAATCAATCTACCGCCATTCAGTTCACCGTGGAAATGGAGGCTAACCAGAGGCTACCCTTTTTGGACGTTCTTGTTAAGAGGACCAATGGAGCGCTATCTTTCTCTGTCTACCGAAAAGGCACGCACACTGGCAGGTACCTGAACTTCAAGTCTGTTCACCCTGACACTCATAAGAGGTCAGTGGTTGCCTCCTTGTTAGGCCGTGCAAATCGCCTTTGCACGAATCCCGAAGACCTGAACGCCGATGTAAAGATGGTTCGGGAGGATCTTTCGACGTGCGGTTACCCGCCAGCGTTTGTTAATGCGGTGGAACATCGCATGTCTGCTCCCTCACAGCCTGCCAGTGTCCGACAGAGAAAACGCGCAGCTGTTCCTTATGTGCCCGGAATAAGTGAGACTTTGTCACGCGTTCTGCGTAGCTACGACGTCGAAGTAGCCCACGTGCCTGTGCGCAAGTTACGGCACACACTTGTTGGTGGGAAGGACAAACTTCCGAAGGAAGCCTTTCCTGGTGTTGTGTATAAAATCCCTTGTGCGGACTGCGATAGTGTTTATATCGGGGAGACCGGCAATTTCAGACAGCGCCTGCGCCAGCATCAGAACGATGTGAAAAACAAGAAAGTGGCATCTAATGCACTGGCGGAGCATGCGGACACGACTAATCACACTATAGACTGGTTGAATGCGAGCATTATCGGGAAGGAAAGAAACTGGACGTCACGCCTGCATCTTGAGTCCCTCGAGATACAATCTACTGAACAGACGCTGAATCGTAATGTTGGAAACCTTCCCTCGTGCTATGCGCGGTGCTTACGTCACTTACTAAAACCTGTATAGTTAGATGCTTTTGGTGTTCTTGGCTTCATTGTGAACAAGGCTTCCGTATGGAAGCCGAAACGTCGTTTCTTTCTTTTTAAAACATTTATTTGGTCGGTGGTTGCCTTTTATTCTTCATGTTTCGTCCTGACCAGACGGGCTTCCGTCGAACTCTCGATTTCATTACTCGCTGACTGCTTCGCATGAAACCGATTCCCACAACGCTTGGGATCTGCCGAATTTTTTTATGTTTAGTAATCCAGCCTCCTGAAAGGGACACTAAAGGCGAATAACATTTTATGTCAGAGTGAAAGGTAAATGTGTGAGAACGTCTAAAACGTCAATATATCAACAGCAGTGACCTAGTAATCGAGAAATTAAGGTAAATGTAGGACACGATGTGCGCCACGAGTGGTACATTTTGGAAATGATCCCGATGACGTCCTAGAGTCCCGAGTACAATTAACCAATACTAATCAAACTAGTTGCAATAAAAAAGAACCTTCCGTGCATCACAAGACGTAATAAAATGCTGCTTGTTCGTTTCTGTTTGATTCATGGAAAAAAGAACCACTTGGCGCTACCATGGGGAACGGCGCGAGTGGTTCAAAAGTTCCGTTTGCGCCGAGCTGCCTGTCTCAGTGGCAGTTTTGGTATCGCGTACTGCTGCGTGTGCTTGGCTCTCGCTATTTTCGCCCTGTCAATACTCTACTTCTGGTGCTGCTGGCCAAGCTAAGCTGCGTTACAGTGAACTATAGGGTTTCGGAGTGGCCCGTGGCTGCGCCTTGGCAAGGTTGATGGCCGCTGTTGCGCAAGACCGTAGCTTCGGCGGCCGGGCAGTAAAGGCGGGCAACGTTGGACATGGCAACTGCTACGTCAGAAGGTCCGTTCAGGCGGGTGATTTGAAGTGCGCTAACGCCGTGCGGCCCACTAAAACGTGTTTTTCTTTCAAAATAAGCATTTCCTTAGCACGAAAAAAGCTCTACGAGGTTTCTGCAACCTTATTACAACAATCAACGTCGACTTAATATTTGCCTTTAGTGTCCCTTTAAGCAATACCATCGAAGAATCTGTTTCGTTAAATTTATTGAAAACGACCCTAAGCACTTTCCTTTGAATACCTTCGAGCTGGTTGTGACCGAACCATCGTTGGTTGTGACCGAAAAATCATGTCCGTGACCGAAAAATTGAGAAAGGCAAATAAAAAATTACAGAATATCCACGGGTGAATGATGAAGAGCTTGGGCGAAGCTCCTGAAGCAATCATGGTTACACCGTGAAATGTTCAGTGGTTTCGCCCCGCAGTAATCAAAGTGATACGCCGCTTTGATTATTTTTCCTTTTTCCTTTTTCTCTTCTTCTTTTATTTTTTTATTTTTTGTTTTTTCTTATTTTCTTATTTTTATTTATTTATTTTTAATTTTTGTTTTTATTATTTTTATGTTTTTTTTTTTAATTTCTTTTCTATCTCTATGGGACAGCGCCATCTATTGAACGATACGGGAGACGCGACGGCGGGGAGACGCCGCATGGAGCGACGACCGACCAGGTGATGCTATAAGGAGCTTCGCCCCTAAAATAAATAACAAAAATCTTCGGGTTCAAGTGCGAAATGAACCCAAGCCGTCTGCGTGGCAAGTAGGTGTTCTATCACAGAGCCGCGCTATTTCTTGAAACTGCTTCGGAAAAAAAAAACACTATATGAATGTCATATAGTGGAAGGAGTTTCCTTAACGCATGTAATATTGCGTGGCGGAAGCGCAGAATCGCGCCGGGCGTCCAAACATGTGAATTGCACAACGAATGGGTGTTTTAAAGACCCATCCATTAACAAGCGCTCAGACATATTTAATCATCATTAGCAGCAAAAGCATCAACAAAGGGAACAACTGCGTAGGACATAGAGTTTCCTAAAATTTACTAGAGGGGACTCTGGCGCTACGATCGTTCAGCCACCATGGGAATGATGGGTAGTACACAGATTTGCCTAGTCTTCGTACTTGTGGGCTTGGAACGCACTTGTGACTTTGTTTATTGCTATGTTTTGGTTTTCTTTCGGATAAAAAAATGGATCGTTGTAAACTTCGGGACCAGATTTGAATCGGCCCAGGCAGCACACAACGTCGGGCCGATATTGGTTTTACGGCGGCTATGCGCGGCCCCATCTCGGGCCAGCATTGCCAGCCTGGCGCCTATAACGGCGGAGCCTTTGACTTTCGCCGGCAAAATTGGGCCGAGTTTGCCGCCTTTCAGCCGATGTTGGGCTTTCATCGGCAACATTTCCGGCGTCCTACCGCCTTTCTGCCGATATCGGCTTAGCCGATTTCTTTCACCGGCAACATTGGGCCGAGTTTGCCGGCGTTTTGCTGTTCTTCCGTCGATATCGGCTTAGCCGATAGCTTTCACCGGCAACATTGGGCCGAGTTAGCCGCCGTTTTGCCGTGCTATCACCGACATCGGCCGAGCCGATGGTTTTCACCGGCAACATTGGGCCGAGCATGCCGTCATTCTGCCGGGCTTCAGCTGACATCAGCGGAGCCGATGGCTTATCGACGATGTTGGAACTTTGTTGTCTCCCTTCAGACAGTTATACATGCCCTGTTGAGAACGTCCTCCTGCGTCGCTACGCTCCAAAAGTCCTCGTCACCGACAGAGGTACGGCTTTTACAGCAGAGCTAACGCAAACCATCTTGAAATAGAGCCACACAAGTCACCGACGGACATCACCCGCACGCGAATGGCCTCACCGAGCGGCTAAATGAAACCCTCGCCGACATGCTGGCAATGTACTGTACGTCGAACACATGACATGGGACGCCATATTATCTTCCGCACATAACCTGAAGTTAACACGGCAGTGTAAGAAACGGCGCACATATGACGCCGTTCAAACTAGTACACGGAAGCCCCTGAACGACGCTGTACGCCGTGTTGCCGGCCGTCAGTGACGAGAATAACCTCGACGTTGCGCTCTACCCGCAGCCCGCCGAATAAGCCCGGCAGCTCGCCCGCCTAGGATAAATCGTGATGCAAAAGAGCATTATGCGCTTGAATATTTGTAGCTTTAGCTGCAGAATGCCGCTACATGAATTGCTCTACTAGCACAAATAACAAAGTTCGAATATTGTACCGTGCTAATGCCGCACGTACGACTCGGGGCGCGAAGTATCGCCGACTGAATAGCTTGCATTCTCTTATTAGTTTCTGCTATGACAATGACTAACAACCATCGCTAGCACAGTCACTTTTCTACCAAAAAAGGTGGTCTTTAGAAGAATAACTGACTCAAATTAGATGGTCACTTCGTTGACCAGTTGTTCAACGCTATCAAAAATGTTGAAACGTTATAACACATACCATTAACTTCATGGGCCAAATTCGAAGTACTTTTGTTTTGTAAATGTTTTTGCCACTGGTCGGCCGACTTCACTAATGTATCCAGCATCAAAATTCACCCAAACATTGCCGCACGAATGCTTTTAGCGGAAGAAGTTTTATGTGAATACTAATTCTGTGCATAAATCGAACCTGTCATCATATTTCTAGCGCTATATCCTTTCAGCCGCTGAATGTGTGGCGCGAGCGCTCATATACTACACGGACAGTTTCCGATCTCTGTGTTTACACATATTTACTCACGCGCGCGTTTGGGTCAAGCGTAACGAGTGCATTTGCTTCAGTGATGTCACATAATTTTACTTTATGAAAATAGTAAAAAGCTCAGCAAGGCGTGTTGCTGTGCGAGTTGGTTCATTGCTTGAGAAAAATAGGTATGTGCAAAAAAGACCGGGCGAAGTGAAGATACGTTTTGTCGTTTGAATGTTTCCAAACCAACTAGCCCGCTGACCATCTTTACCGAACTGACAAACACGTGTTTGCCACGTGTTTGTCAGTTCGCATTTGCACTTCGTTGCCGTCCATTTTGTGACATACATATCTTTTTCAAGTAAAAATCTCGCTCAACGATTGCTTCCCACGTGCTTTCAGAAACAGTCGCATAAAATTATTATTATGGCACGTGAAATACGATGAAAAATGCGGCTCCAACGTGGTGTACGCAAAGTTTTCATGTAGCGACATGTGGCAACAAGTGATGCATTGAAAATTCGACGAACGCCTTTCTCAAACGGCATGCCCATAGACATGCTGGGGGGATCGCACACCATTGTGGTAGGCTGAGCCGTGCTTTCGAGAAGGGAGAATTCGATTTTTTTTCGTCTTCTTCAACCTCTAGCCCAACTCCCGCCCTTCCCCTCGTTCAGCGTCATTGTCCGCGAAACTCGCTTGACCAGGCAGGGTTAGGCAGGGTAGGGTGGCCGTCCCGACGGAGGGACAATCGTAGCTGCGGGAGCAGGTTTTATTCACGCCGACCAGCAGAATTCTTCAAGAAGTGCGGTGTGTGGACATGTGTGGTGGAAAGTCAAAATCGTGCACGAGACGGATACGCGGCAGGATTTCGGCATTGTTTTCGGCAGAGATCACCGCAGCAAGAAACCAGTGACCCCCTGCTTCCATGTTGAACTCGCTCACCTCATATAAGGCCACCGTGTTCACTACTGTTACGTGTCATCAGATTTTTGTTCTCTTCTTATCGCGTATTTTCTATTGACCATTGTGTTTTGTGTATTCTGACATGGTGCGCTTGTATTTTTTATTCGTTCGTGTTTTTAGCGATCCAACGGGCACACGTGAGTGGTTTTTATGCACGATTCCTTTCTGTTACAATCTTACCTTTAGATTAGGAATGCGTGCGTGTCTATCTTGTTTAGATGTAGAGCTCATGGGATCTTGTGGTACCGCTCGCAATGTTTTTCGCGTCGCGTGCAGCAGTTTATCTATCTTTTTGTCCCTTAAGTTATCACTGAAAAAATTGCAATTTCTGCTTAAAGATAACGCTAATTTAATTGCCAGTCATGTGTTGCGAATGCCTACCGTTCCTTGGTGAATTTAATAAACGTGCGGGGGGGGGTGCTCCTCTGCTCGTCATTAGCTCACGCGTATACAGATTCTTCTAGTCTAGTTGCCACTCTTAATCTCGCTTTTTCGGCAAGCCGCCTGACATTATCTTTCTTTTCTTTGGGTCCGTCTTTAATCCTACTTTAATGCTGCCTTCGTTTACATCAACAGAATTTTTTTCGTGATTCGTCACCGTCGTTACTGAAAAGCGTGATATCGTCCGCAAAATGCAAGTAGCTAAGATATTCTTGCTTAATCCTTAGTCCTATTTTTGCCCGTTCTAGTTCTTACAATATTTATAGTGAATGTGCCGCGCATAACGTTGAAGAGATTGTAACTCTTCGCATAGGCGTGCGCACAGTGGGGCAGGGGGGTGGCCGGCCCCCGTAGTCACCTAAGAAGAGGTGGGCGCAAGGTCTGCCAAACACATTGACTTAATAGGGAGGGGGGGCGCCGCGATGAACCTTCGCCCCCCCCCCCTCCCCTATGAAGCGGAACCCTGCTCACGCCTATGATTTTGCGCCTCACCCCATTCTCGATTAGGATTGTCCTGCTTTTTTTTGAGGAATACGGTGGCTGTGGGGTTGTTTTAGATGTTGGCTACGGTATCTGTAGATGTTTAGATATTCCTTTATGGCATAATTATTCCGGAACTGCTGGCGTGTGTTCATATCTGTGAATAAATTTGTGTTTATCACCTTGCAAATGTGTTGCTCCTTAATTTCTCAGACGCATGCGTAGTTGGTGCAGCAGGCCTTTCATCAATTTAGTTGTGTTAGAGACAATATTGACTTTCGTTCTCGGCCTTGCACGGTACGACAGAATTGTGGGTCTTAATCGCACACTAAGACATCAGTGGAGCAGTCATTCTAATTAGGAAGCATTTTTCGAATATGGCACCAATGGTAGTCGATGAATGCCGTTGGGCCGCGAATAGTCTATTTTAGCGCTGCTGACTTACGGAACAGTAACCACAGTAATCCCGAACTGCCGTGGTCGACACGCAGCCATTTTACTTCATAACACATGTATCAGCCTGCCTGATCAAGTTACATTACGCATCGAGCAACTACCGCCGGTGTCTCCATATAAACTAGCTACGTGCAGACCACGACGATACAGTACTACCGTACTTAACCAACACCACCTAGAAAACTTAAGGCCCCCGCGCCACCTCCTCGCCCAAGCGCCTACGTCACCAAGCTCAGATCATCGCTCGGATGGCTCGGATCGACGCAAACCGACGGCGACAGTCTCGCCCAACGTCTGTATCACGTGAACGTACAGGCTGACAAGTCCGGACAAGAACAGCTACGGATGCCTCGCAGTGGCTTCCGCGGTGACTCTGGCTTGAACCGAAACAAGTCATTTTTTTTAAATTTTGTAACAATTAGGGCGCGAACTTTGCCAAAGGTTGCAGAATTTAACTACTCGGTTTCAATCAGCCAACTGTATTGTGAAAGAATGGCACATCGCATTGTTTAAACATTATTAAGCAGCCGCATTCACACGCGTCTCCGTCGGATTTCGTTTCACGTTTGCTGGCCACAGTGATCGAAGCTGGTCGTTCGAGTCGCTCGTCGCATGTGTTCGCATGTCGTTGGATAGCTTGCGTGTGAGCGTGTGTCCTTTTTACGTTTGCAAAATGTATATTTTTGATTTCGCGCTGTGTTTGTGCGTGTGAACGAACTGCAAGAATGCCCGGGTGCTGTTGCGCTCCAAACTGCAAGTCGAACTACGCAGGAGAGCCGAGCGTGCGAGTGCACGTGTTTCCCAACGACCCGGTGCGGCGGGCGGCATGGACAAGAGCGGTTCCCCGAAAGGATTTCGCTCCTACAAAGAACACAGTGGTAAGATACGTCTTATGATTGGATACGGGTGCTTGTTATTTATGCAATGCGCGTTTTTGCGGCTGAGTGTATCCAGCACCAGCTGAATCGCCCTGCCTGCATTATCGGAGCCTGAAACGTGCTCATACTTCTTTTGTTCTTGTTTTCGGCTGTATGAAACGTGTTCCCACAGAATTTCTTTTTTTGTCGTTTCAGCTCTGCGAGAAGCATTTTTTGGCCAGCGACTACGTTAAAACGTCAAAGTACACAGACCAGAAGACGGGGAAGATTATTGAAGTGCCGCTGAAAGTCTTCCGGCTGAAGCCGGATGCGGTACCGAGTGTGTTCCCGAATTGTCCTCAGTACCTCTCTCGTCAAAATGAGTCCACTCGGGAGGCTCCGGAGGAGAAACGAAAGCGTCTTGAGGACGAATCGCTCCGCATTGCCATTGAAAAATCTCTGGAAGAAAAACGACAACAGGACAAGCAGAACAAAGTTGCAAGCTTTTCCGAATTCCTTCATGCTCTGCCAAGCTTTAACACCTCACCATTTTGGTCTGTGATCAAGATGGACTCGAAGGTTCTATTCCTGGATTTGACTGTTGATCGGGGCGCCTCTGTGCGTTCATCAGTGATAGTTCAAGACAGCATGTGTGTGGAAGTGTATTTTGGGGAAACGCTCATTGTGGAACTTGATGGTGTCAGCGTGCCTGCTGAGTTACAGGACTTGCGGCAACTATGTGACATCCTTCATCATGTTGAGCGTCTTCGCACTCCTGATGCTTCCAACAATGTCCAGTGGGCTCGTCAACTGCTTGCGACTGTGATGGTACTGTTGGAGGAGTTGATATGCAATGATCAGCAGCATCAGCTTCACGGATGGCATCTGGAAATCGTGAAGTTCATAAAGTCTCAAGTGGAGCTCATCCTTAATAACGCAGCACGCTACTCGCCAGACCTGCTGGTATTTGCAAGTCTCCTCTACACCATTTCGCCGCATGCGTACCGATTCCTGAGAGGTTCACTGAAGGTAAAGTTGCCTCATCCTGAAACAATAAGACGTCTCTGCTCCACTCAACAGGTCAGCCCAGCCATGGAACAGCAAGACTCCTGTTTTCTGTCATATGCTACTAAGGTTGCTACCACAATGAAAGAACATGAAAAGATAGTAACTTTAATGATGGATGAAATCCACATTCAGTCATACTTTGATTTCAAAGCTGGATCAATAACAGGTGCAGCAGTCAACACTGCAAGCCCAGCAAAAACAGCATATGTCTTTATGACTCAGAGTCTGTTATCTTATCACAAAGATGTTGTGCATATTTTGCCAGTGGCTACAATTGATGCAAAATGCTTGCATGATTTTTTGCGAACGCTAGTTGTCAAGCTTGAGCATACTGGGTTTAAAGTGATTGCTATCATCTCTGACAACAATTCTATCAACAGGAAAACAATGTCGTTGTTTTCAAGCCCCCCGAGACTAAAGATAGTTTATCAACATCCAGCTGACCAATCACGACCTTTGTTTTTTGTCGTGGACCCTGTTCACTTGTTAAAATGCGTCAGAAATAACTGGTTAAACCAACGCAATGCAGGAAGGTGCATGTACTTCCCAGATCCGAACAGTACAGAAGCCACACCCAAAATATTAGCAGCATCATTCAAAACTTTATTTGAGCTGCATGAGTCTGAACAAAATGAGCTTTTGAAGATTGCTCCGACATTGTCGTTGAAGGCGTTAAATCCTTCTAACATGGAGAGGCAAGATGTAAAGTTGGCTTTGAGAATCTTCAATTCATCAACAGTGGCAGCACTTAATAATAGCAGCCTTCAGCATGCTGATAGCACGGCTGAATACATCAACACCGTGCTAACATGGTGGAAAATTGTTAATGTCAAGACCCCACGAAAGGGCCAGAGGCTTTTAGATGACCTGCAAAAGCCCATTACCTCGACTTCTTGCCCCCAGTTACAGTTCTTGGAGAAAATGATGCAGTGGCTCGACTACTGGGAGAGTCTGAAGCATGATGCAGGACATTTGACAAGAGAAACACACTTGGCTTTATGTCACACAACTCATGCACTCCATGAGATCGCTATCTACTGCCTTGAAGAGCTTGGTATGCAGTACGTTTTGCTAGGCAAGTTTCAGACAGATTGTCTCGAGGATCGCTTTGGTCGGTACCGTCAGTTGTCTGGTGCCAACTATCATGTGTCAATTAGGCAGATTTACGAGTCCGAGACAAAGTTGCGGTTACAGAAAGTGCTTGAGCTGCCCGACGTTGAAACGCTGTGCGATATACCTGTCATTAGTGTCAACTCATTGCTAAGCCAGTTTGATGTCACAGTTAGTGACAGCGATATTGAGAAGAAAGTGGCAAGGCTTCCAGCTGTCACATACGTTGCAGGATACTGTGCTCATGCCGCACTAAAGAAACTGTTGTGCCAATCATGCAAAGAAAACCTGGTAATGGATGATGCAGACATAGACATTGCTAAAAATGTCCTTATTACGAGCATGACCAGGGGCGGGTTGAAGTTCCCACGTGAACTTGTTATAAATGCTGTGCTTGCCACAGAAATAGTGCTCGACAAGCTAAGGAGTCCACGCTTCGCCTCTCAGTTCTTTGCACTTCCTAAGCAGAAAGAAGTATTAGTGGCTCTTGTGTATGGCATCCTCAGTGATAATGATGACCTGGATGTTTGTGTTTATGGGCATGCTCCTCAACAGGTCATGCATTACATTTTAAGTGCAGCAGCAAACACCCTTCTAAACAACTTCTGCAAAACAGCTAACGACAAGTTGTCTGCAACAAAGGCAAAAACAGCAAATGACAAGTTGTCTGCCACAAAGGCAAAGCGAAAACTTGAAACTGTTAAAAGCTGAGGCGTCTTTTATGCAGTCTTATTTTGACAGTATGGTTAGTGAATAAAATGTTTTTTCTTTCATCAATGTCAATTAAAGTGCCCCGCATCCTGCCATTTGTCAGTGGGCTGCTAATCTCTATCTTTCTGTTCTGCACGAAAATCGTGCACATCTGTGTCCTGCATGTTTGAGGCAAGAATTTGTGCCGTGCCTGCCTTCGCAGAAGTGTACCAACTTCTTCCAGACGCTGAGTCGCATGTGCAATTTTACTAATGTGTCCTGCACGGAGCAGACTGTCACCGCTGTATATAATAAACAATCTTATACTGCTGCTGAGCAGAAATGAGTATGCCATTTTATGTTTGAGCATGAGTATGTTTCTTCCACTTTCAGCTGCTGACATTTCACTTTCATGTAACGTCAAATTTTGCCATTTTTCAAACATACCTGTTAGAGCTTTTGAAGCTCTAGGATATGACATCCGGAAGTATTAAATATATAGCAATTACGGCAGGGTCGAAAAGTGATTACCTGATACGTACATTGACGATAAAAATTTAGGTAAATCCCTTCCAATAATCCAGAAAACATAGCGCTTCCTTAAGGCGCGAGGCTACAATCTGTGATGATTTTTTCCGGCCAAGCTGCGTGCATAGTTGTAGACGAGGCACCTTAGTTAATGAGGGAAAATCTAGACGCCTAAAACACCACATGAGGAACGGAGAAGCACAGGGAAAAAGCGTCAATCGCAACGGATTTATTCTCAGAAGAAATGCAGAAAATATATATGCCGCACCATACACATGCGCGCACCGTACTGCATTAGCTAGTCACTTTAGTGACTCATTTTGTTAGTTAGTCGTCATTTTAGTTAGTTTTTGTGCGTAACGCGAGCGAGCGAATTTTATTTTGTTTTTGCGACAATGCGCCGCTTATAGAGAGCGAACGGGCGAGGTGAAGCCAACTTCCAGGACGATCTGACTTGCGTGACGTCACGTCGCCGTGTGGGGGCCTTAAGTTTTCTAGGTGGTGTTGACTTAACGCACGGTAAGCCACCACTGCTAAAACATAATAACGGGTGTACACGGTCACGCCGGGGGCTACCCGACGTCGGCGGGGCCGACACCACGCCAGCATCGGCTAACATACATAGGCCCAATGACGGCTTGCCATCATCGGCTGAATAACGGCAGGCCCGTCTCGGACCGACGCTGGCTAGCCCACGTCGGCCCGAAGCCGGCATGCCCGCATCGGCCCAGCGGCGGCTAGCCGACGTCGGGCCGATGCGGGTGAAAGTAGCGCGAGCGTGATTTGCCGACGTGGGGCCAATATTGCTGCCGTCATTTGCCGACGTTGGGCCAAGATCGGTCCAATGGCGGCGTGCTCCCTGGGGGTGAGCCTAAACAATTTAAAGGGACACTAAAGAGCTAAACGCTTTTTCTCGCATTAGTAAAGTAGTCTTCCACGATACCAAAAACACCGCGCTTGCTGCGAGAAGACGCTTCACAAGCGAGAAAACGGGCAAAAAGAAAATACAGGTGGCGACGCCACATTGGAATTTCCGCACCATTTGCCGTGACGTCACATATTTATGACGGCGCCTGCGTGGACCTACGTAGTTCCTAATCGGTTAAATCGAAGTACATTGTCCTCTGAGGGGGCCAGAGACTTGACATAACGAGTTTGTGGAAAGTTCGTCGAGCCAGTGGCGCCAAAATACGTTAAATCTCTTTGAAACCTTTTACGTCACGAATTGCAAAGTTTGGCGTGAAATTTAAAAATGAAACTTTGAACTTGGTTTTCTCCTCTAATAATAAACCTATGGTGGTGAAATAAACTACACAAGAGTTCTCTGAACACATTTTATCAATCTAAACCAATTCATTGTTTCTCTTTAGTGTCCCTTTAAAGTGGTGAAGTGAAACTGCTGACTTTTGCTGAACTTCGTTTTCCGACAAAGCGGATGCAGGCGACGCGGAGCCAAATGGAGCCGAAAAGACGAAGTTTAGACAAATCCGTGTACTACCCATCATTCCCATGCTGGCTGAAGTGCCATGCGTTGCAGCTCCCATAGACACTAGCGCCGGAGTTCCCTCTAGTAAGTATTGTATGAAACTGTATGGCGTAGGATCTAGGATCGCGTGTTGCCTTACGGACGCGTAGTGGGCCCTTCACAGATTGTCAAAAGGAATAATTATGGCGTAGTGGGCACTTAACAACTTTACTTGCAGTAGGCATTCTAGGATACTTTGAAACGGCCAACGTTACGCACACAGTCGTCCGTTTCCTTACGACACGGTTGAGATATTCCCTGAGAACCGAAGCTAGGCTAGAAATTGAGAAGGCGATGCGCGCGGGGCCCAATTAAGCTATCGCTTCGTCCTACTCTTGAAGACGAGGCTCAAACGTCCTCCAAGTTTTGTTTTGTTTTGTTTTGTTTTGTTTTTTTTTTGATGTGCGGAAACCAGGCAGTGTTTGCGTACTCCACGATGGGTCTAATAAGTGTAACTTTGTGTCTCGTGGTGTTGGCTGTAGTCGTCTCTTTATAAAGACCGGTCTTTTTAGTGCACACGATGTGATGTAAAAAAATATGAGCGTCTAATCGTAGGTCATGTGACAAAATGACACGTTGATATTTATTCTTCTTAGCTTTAGAAAGGGGTAGTTGCATTAATGACGTAAAAATGTCGGATGAACGCTTTTTTCTAGCTATGAACAACACAGCGGAACTTTTTTTGTTGATATGCGTTTGTCAATCATCCTACCAAGCTGAAACTGCTTCTAAAGCCGTATTTAAGGCGATGGGATCATCATAAGAGTTGATTTCTTTGTACAGGATGCAGTCATCTCCAGATAACCTGCATCTAACATTAACAGATGAAAGCAGACCATTAACAAAAATTAATAACAATACTAGCGCCACAACGCTACCTTGCGGTGCACCAGAGGGCACCGGTACGATTGGGGATTGGACATGATTTATTTCTATAAAGTGCAACCTGAATGTAAGGAAGTTGGTGATCCAGTCAAGAATTTGTCCGTTGCCCAGAGTCAGCTAGAGATTGAAGATAATTTTTCTATGCGACACCCCATCAAATGCTTTCGAGAAGTCCAGCAGAATAGAATCGATTGGTTATTGATGATCGATGCTTAAGGAGACGTCATGGATCATTTCAATGAGTTGAGTTACTGTAGACATGCCCTTGCGGAAGTGGTGTTGAAAAAGAGATATAATTTTCTGTTCTTAAAGGTGTAATTATGTGGAATAACACATATCGAGCTAGTTGATCATAACGAGGCGAAAACAGCGCACACACAAAAAAACAATAATAAACTTGTTAATAATGGAACTTCCACAATTCAAGGAAACCACGGACCGAAACACCTGAAGCATTCTGGAATACTTCAGGTGTTTCTGTGTTTCAGGTGTTTCGGTCCATGGTTTTCTTGTATGGTGGCCGTTCTATTTAAGATCAGCGTTTGCTTTTTGAGATGTGTAACATTTTATTTTTAAAAAACATGGCTGATCCTTCCGTCATAGCAACCAATATAACACGAAAGTGAAACGTGTCTTCACAGAAGTAGTAATTTTTGTGTAGTGATATGAGAGCTTGTACAATGTCTATTGGTGTTTGGCAGCTATAGCACCATTTCAAGTGGATGCACTCACTTTGACGCCTAGCGGCACATTTTCATTCCGACATGCACTAACGCCCATGATCATGATTTAGCCGTCGTGGTAGCTAAAGCTGTTAACGTATACCTGGACACAGCATATCGTGAATCCCGCGCAAAGATGGCATCAGCAAGCACATAGTAAACACTGGTATTCGATATGCACTCCTTCAAAGCTTCAAGCCACTCAGCACAATCAAAACTGAAGGGGGCTATTATTAATATGTGACTTGTTAATGCTCTTGGGAGCTCAGGCTCGCACTCGGTGCAACGCAGTTTCCGAACGCATGTCGAGCGCCTCTTAAGCGCTGGTGACCTTAAGGCCTTGATAGCTGCTGTAGCAGAAAAGCTTCCGAAGCATCTTAAGTATGGTGCGCACTTTGAGCCTCCAAATGCTCCAGTTCCTGAGAACTGTGTTGCAGTGCTCCTTTACTCGCACGACGTATCGCAGGTGCTCAAGGAAATTGTGCAACGCGCTGACATCACTGTTGTTTTTTCCGCTCCGGAAAAGCAATCTAAGCTTTTAACTTAACGTATGGAATTGCACAGCGCGGTATACAGTATGAAACACTTGAAGAAACACACACGGACAGCGCGGACTCTCTACTGAGGTTTATTGCATAGGACATATGCGCAAAGAAAATAATTGAGCAAAAGAAAGGAAAAACAAGAAGAACCTCAATCTGTTTACCGTCTGTGCGTGACTTTCAGGAATTGAACTTCTTTATCACTTAAGGTGATAGAAGGCTGGCTGATACACTGCTCTCTATACTGGTTAATGTGTTACGTCTCTAGGATAAGTCTTTTGTTCATGTTACTGTGCCTGTCTATCACTCCTGTCTTGTTACACAGTGGCTTGCATTGATGCCGCGTGCAATGAGCTACCAAGTTTGATAATCGGTCATTCTTTTCGCATTTCCTCTGGTCCTCCCGTAATCTGACATTTGCGCACCTACCAGTCTGACCGATATAACTACTGCCGCATGACAGAGGGATCTTGCACACTACTTCTGTAGCACAAGGAATGAAGGTGCTTCTGTGTTTCACACCACATTCCACCACGCTCCAGCTGCGAATCGACTCCTATGCTCCGTGAAACACCGAACGCGCTTTGTGCCCTGTGCTACCTACCGCTGTTGTGTATCTTATTCCGTTGTCATGCGGGAAGAAATACATACGTTTCAGTGAATCTCCCGGCTCTTTCACCCAGCACGGCGAGAAGGACCACTCTGAGTGGTGGAGAGACGAGTCGACGAACGGGGCGTAGCGAAGGAAAGAGCGAAACAAGAAAGGACCGCTTTTGGATCACCAAACGCTTGCAACTGCGCTAGCGTTCGCTGTAGTCTCGTACAAAACTGCAAAGCCACAGCTAACTGTCTAGCACTGGATGGCTTAACCATCTAATTCGCAATAAATTCTAACCTTTATGAAACACTGGCTGCAAAGCCTTTGTAAAGCTCTGGCGGACTTACCTTTTTCTCGTGACAACAAGGTTTACACGACTTAAACATCACCCAATAATTTATTTTACTTTTCATTTTTATTCATTTTATTGTTAGTTTTTTTTTTTGTTTTGCTGAGTTGAGCCTCTGATGGTTGAGCCTCAGATGACCGCTGAGCTGAGTGTCTCTCAAGATCTCCTAGTCAATTTTGACCATAACGGCATTTATACTTTGTGTTACCCACTTTCGTCACCTTCACTTCCATCATTACGTGCATCATCTTGAGGAGCGAGAGCGACATCGCGCACATTCTCTTTTCCTCCACTAAAGCGTTACTCATTATGTGTATGGTGCTACGTGTTTTTCTTTCTCTATACAATACTAGTTTATAAATTTAATAATATAAATATAGTAATACAAATATACTAATTTTATAAAGCAGCATGTAGTACACTGGTAAACTATTTGGATATTCCCATGCATATTGCTGCAAGCATTCAGGTATTCTACATACATGAACTCACGTAGGCTTGTGCTCAACGAAAAAAATTGTAGTTGATCATGAAAGTTCAAGTTAACTAATTTGTTTTCAGGCTCTGGTGACTAAGCTGGTGACTAAGCTCTCATGCGTCCGGAACCGAAAATATTCCGCGTACGTACCGCAGTGGCGAAAGAAGACGGCGAGTGAGAGCAGGCGCTCGAAGGCGGTGTTTTTCGTTAGGTCACATGTCAGAAGTAACCTTCGGGCGGAACAAGGCGAGGAGGCGATACCAAATGAAACTCATTGAAGCAATAAATTACGAAGTCGCGCGTGAGGGACACCCCGACCTACGTCACGCAAATACCAAAAACGAACCGCAGAACGCAGCCATAGGGGGGCATCCGGCGTGAGCATATCGTCAAGGGCCCCTTACAGAGGCACCTAACGGTTACCGCTCAGAAAGTTCTGCGCACGCGCGATTGCTGCCTTCGCGGCAGGTAATTAATTAAAGCTTAATGCCTGGCCAGTACATGGCAGGTAGGGAGAGGCAGCCAAGACGCTTATCGTGAGTTGCTCGGCGGCAGTTTATTAATGAGCGCAGCGTTCTTCTTACTTCTCCGTCTGGCTCCGTAGGAGGTTCAGAAACAGGCTCGACCCAGTTGCGGTGATGCTCCTCGCCGGTTCCTTCACAACTGAGCGATGGGAGGGCGGAGCTATTCCAGGCCAAGCTGGTGGCCAGTGCGCTCGCCCTGTGCTGCTCAGGGCACGCGCACCGATTCGCACGCATTCAGAAATGCGCAAGTGTTGCGTCTCTATACCTGCCATGTGCCCTTTAGGTCAAACTGCAGATATAGCTTCGTGGTGAGCACGGCTTACATGGCAAGGCAGTCAGATAAGTTGCTGCATTAACCGTACCAGCTCGAAACACAGGTAAAAGCCAGTTCCACAACGGGGAAAAAATACATAGCGTATAAGCGCTTAGCATGATGCACCTTGAATACAAGTAGGATGAAGCAAGCACCTATCGCGTCCCTACAAGAGGTAAACATAGTGAACCCATCTTTCCGGAAAATATACTTACTGCAGGCTGCTGCATTCAAGAATCATGCGTTCTCTTGTGTGGCGAGCCCGTACTCGCCGGGCAGCAGCAACGATTGGGTTTTTGCGACTGTTCAACCGATAAAGTACATGTCCAAATTAGGTAAGAATAATGTATTCCACATTTACTGCAGAATAAAGTTCGTTAAAAACCTAAAAGTTCTTCTCACGTGGTCTCACAGGTATTGTTTGACCCTTTAATTTTCGTTTATAATGACCAACTGCACAGTCGCCAGGTAACTCCTCATTTAAATCCCCATTGATTCATACATTGTGCACAGCAAACATTCGGCGCTGTCAAATGACGACAGAATTACAAAGAGCACCTAAAAATTCAAACAGGTGGACAACAAAAGCGGCCCAACCTAACGTGTACTTGAACAGGTGAACCGAAGCAAATAATACTACCAATATGCTTTCAACGAACAATTTAAGTTACGAACTGATTGCACGTACAGAAAATATGTACAACTAGCAAGTTCTACAAATGACCTTCAGTGAGTTGATAGCGATGTTTTCTCGTATAAGCTCTAGTTAGGAGTAACCAGTAAGACGTTTAGTAAGGCAGTCGGCATGTAATAAGCATGAATTGTCATGAAGTTATTCAGTATTCTTTATTAACATGTTTTATGATCGTGTATACGTTTTTTTTTTTTTCGAAAAGGCATGCATGTTATTAAGCGGTCCTAAGATTTTGCCGTACCGATTAATCAGTCTTGTTCAGTACAAAGTCTCTTTTTGCGAAGAATACCTGTCCATATTTAGCAGTCGCAAACAACTTTCAAAATAGTATTTCCTTTATTACTATTGTATTGTACACCGAGGGAGGAGAGCCGGGTTTTACCCCCGACCCTCCTGCGGGCCGCTCCCACTTTGGAACAGGCAGGGAGTACGTGCCCGCGACATCGTGGGCCCCTTGGATTGCCCGAAACTGACGGTGACGATCCGTACTTTTGATGGCGGAATAAAACCCTTGTCTTGGGATGATTTACGCCTTGAGTTCCTTGGGTATGTGGGGGCAGTCCCACATCACGTGCTAAATTGTACACACACACACCCAGAGTCCGGGCAGTCAGGAGATATATCCATATAAATAGATACGTTAGCTGGGCAGGGGTAAAGCCCTGTCTGTAGTAGTCTCAGCGTGAGTTCTTGTCCTCTGGTAAGATGCGAATGCGGTGGAGGAAATACCCTACCACTCAAAAGATAAAGTGAAGTGACTTCGTTAAATGTAGCTAGAACGTCCCGCGACCCTCGATCAGCCGCACCCCCATCCAGAGGATCGGCTCCGGGCGGGGCGGAGCGGTCCAACGTGCCAGGGCCGTGAAGCCCCGCGCGCAAGGCAAGTCCTCGCGCCCGGGCGTGGGCCAATTCGTTGGAATTGGTGATGCAGCCGATCGTGGAGCCCATATGGGCCGGGAACGGAATGATCTCGTGTGGAGTGATGATCCTACCTCTGAGAATCCTAGCAACATGTGGGGAGACACTACCAGAGGCACGAAAAATATTCTTTGCATTAAATATGTGGCAACATATTATTACATATCTGGTAACTCCGAGACTGAAAAGCTGTGATAAAACGTGATTTTAGAAGGCCTCTGGTCAGTAAAGACTACCATGTGTGATGAGTGAGTGCGCGAACAATGCGAGCGTCGTGTATTCGGTGCTGTGTCTTGGTGTTGGTGGCGCGAGGGTTCCAAACGCGGTGGGTGACGCTATAGAAGCACCGCGCAGCGGACACGTGCGACACATCAACGAGGAAGACGTCGGCGGGGCATGGTACGTGCGGCCGCCGCCAATAGGAAGATGGCACGGCAGACGGGTGAAAAGAGGAAGAGGAGGAGATAGAAGGCAGCCAGTCTGACTCGGAGAGCTCGGACGAGACGCTGGTGTCAGGGTCTGTGCCGTCGGGTTTCGGACTCGAGCACAAAGGGCCCGACAGCGTCTGCCTCCAGACGTCCTCGGAGACGGACAAGCCTGGAAACGGGGCGTTCCCATCGTCCGAGCAGCGGATCCGGGCAGCTCAGCCACCGTGGAGCACAGAACTCACTGTGCCGGTGGCCGAGAGGACTCCTGCTGCCAGTTGCTAGCCACGGGACGAGCCCAGGTGCCTGCCGCCAGATTCCACGCTCGGTACGTGGGCAGGAAGGTGGCCGGCCGCTTTGCCAAGGTAGCTCCCTTCTGTAACCTCAGCGCCTACTCGACTCCTCGTCTGCTCCACGAGCGCCGTCGCCGTCAACGTGTCAGCGACGACTCCGCCGCCCCAGTCACCACCAGCGACTCAATAACCGGTGACTTCGTTTCTTTTGAACGTTCCTTGAAACGTAGATACGTTTGATAGCTCCGGTCACCATGGTGTTAACTTAGGCGTAGCTTGACTTTATTTGGTGCCGTTGCCTGTTTTTTTCCTTTTCTCTTCTTTCCCCTGTGTGTGATAAACTTAATTTTTTGTGTGTGTTTTAAAATGGCTCCTTCCTTTTCCGGTCAGAGGCCTTGCCTCAGTAAAACAATCTCAAAACACTAAACCTGCATAACACCATGTCACCATACTCATCTGAATCCACTCAATATGTTCACCATACTCATATCGTGTGACACATGCCTGATGCACTTGGTTAACCTGACAGTCGTATCGTTTCAAGTAGCACTTTTGTGGCGCGCAACCATGTAGAATAATAACGCGATAGCGTGAAAGAGTGTTTCGCAGAAATTGCAGTGAGAAAGGGGGCTCTGAGCCCCGGGTTAAAGGCTCATCAAGTTCGCTCGTCGCTGAACACTTACCTTTTCACTATGTAATTGTACAGAAAGTGCCAGTAAACATGCTTGTTTTCGTTTTCCCACCCTGCTAGCATCAGTTCCTCAACCAGGAGATTGTCACGCTACCAAATGGAGTCCGGGTCCAGCGCAACAACTGGTTGCAGCGGTAGGATGGATCTAAGACCCGGTCGCAACAGTGCGCTCAGGGCACGTGCACCGATTCGCACGCATTCAGAAATGCGCAAGTGTTGCGTCTCATACCTGCCATGCGCGCACACACCGAAGCGTCAAGCGACCATGCAGCACCAACCAGCCCAATCAAGCACATTGTTAAAGCACATTGTCAAGCGACTCCACAACTATTTTAAGTTACTGAATTGCCCGTGCTCTACTTTTGCGCGACTGCTGTTGGAAATAGTGAATTATTCACTTCAAGCAAGTCCAATAATGCTTGCTGTTGTGCACAGCGACTGCAAAAAACGAATAGTTGAATTTGAGCATTATCTTAATGCTCGTCAAAACAATGCACCTTTTCCAGCAGAGTAACATAGCCCGAAAAGATGGTCTGTGATTTCCAACTGAGCAGTTGAGGTATTACTCATTTAGTTTAGCCAACTAAAATGTGTGACTGTGATGTGCATATTGTCATAGGGTGCAAAATAAGCTGCAGAAATCGGCGTCATGTTTCAATATTTATTCCTTATGATAATGAATAAATCAACCAGAGGCATCAGACTTGTGACTTGCTATGTTGTCGCTCCTGTTCAGCGTGAGCAGCCATGAAAAATGGTATCTAAAAGGGAGAACGTGATATTTAGAAAGCGGAACTGTAGTAAGAGTTTGCAAAACCTACAGAATAAGTGATTTACACAGACATAATGAAGGCTCACAACAAAAGAACAAATGCAAAAAGGCATGGTAAGGAACGAAGTTTTTTGCTGTTATCGTTTAAAACACAACTTGCAAACAGTAGCTTTTGTAACATGTCACATGGTGACAAACTTGCAGCACAATATTATGTGAGAATTCGCTAAATGAAAAACTAAATTGGTTTAGGCTCCTTTGCGTGGGTGCCACTCACCTCTTTTCCTACGTCGTCTTGTCCAACCAAAGGAAATGTCTCGTTGACAGGGCGAACGCCATTGTTGATTTTCCCATCACGAGTGGTGAGCCGCCAGACCATAGTGACACCTTCGTTTCTCCGAGTGTGGTGGCAACTGCAGTGAAGAGGCGGGAGAACCGATCCGGGATTCTGGGAATAACCAACACACACACATTGATTAATTGTATTTAAAACCACCCTTTGTTCGACACACCGCTGCTGTACACACATCTGACACGAGTGCCGTTTTAAATAATTTCGCAACGAAAACAAATTTTCAAGTAAAAGAAGGCGGGAACATCGTTTCGCAATAGGCACTGGCGATGCACGAATTAAAGCATTTCTTTTTTGACAAATCGCTTCAAAATTTGCTTTCATAATAAGCCCGGCTTTCCGCCGGCCTATTCCGGCACCCAAACGCATCCTCCGGCAGTCAGGGGCACGCCGTCAGTGCTTACTGACCGCGTGTTTTATAAACGTATCATCATCATCAGCCTGTCTACGCCCACTGCAGGGCAAAGGCCTCTCCCATGTTCCGCCAATCAACCCGATCCTGTGCTTTCTGTTGCCACGTTATACCTACAAACTTCTTAATCTCATCTACCCACCTAATTTTCTGTCTTCCCCTTACGCGTTTGCCCTCTCTTGGAATCCAGTCAGTTACCCTTAATGACCACCGGTTATCCTGCCGACGTGCTACGTGCCCGGCCCATATCCATTTCTTCTTCTTGATTTCAACTATGATATCCTTAACCCCCGTTTGTTCCCTGACCCACTCTGCTCTCTTCCTGTCTCTTAAGGTTACACCTATCATTTTCCTTTCCATCGCTCGCTGCGTCGTCCTCAATTTAAGTTGAACCCTCTTTGTAAGTCTCCAGGTTTCTGCTCCGTAGGTAAGTACCGGTAAGATGCAGCTGTTATATACCTTCCTCTTGAGAGATAGTGGTAGACTACCATTCATGATTTGATAATGCTTGCCGAATGAGCCCCATCCCATCCTTATTCTTCTAGTTATTTCACTCTCATGGTTCGGCTCCGCGGTTACTACCTGTCCTAAGTAGACGTACTCCTTTACAACTTCCGGCGTCTCGCCACCTATCGCGAAGCGCTGTTGTCTGCCAAGATTGTTCCACATTACTTTAGTTTTATGCATATTAATTTTCAGACCTACTTTTCTACTTTCCGTATCCAGTTCAGTAATCATGAGCTGTAATTCGTCTCCCGCGTTACTCATCAATGCAATGTCATCAGCGAAGCGCAGGTTACTGAGATACTCTCCATTAACTCTTATCCCTAATTCTTCCCAATCTAGGGCCCTGAAAACCTCCTGTAAACACGCGGTGAATAGCATTGGAGAGATCGTGTATCCCTGTCGTACGCCCTTCTTTATTGGGATTCTGTCGCTTTCTTTATGAAGGACTATAGTGGCTGTGGATGCGCTGTAGATTTCTTCCATTATGTTTATATAGGCTTCGTCGATGCCCTGATTCCGCAGTGCTTGCATGACTGCTGATGTCTCCACCGAATCAAATGCCTTCTCGTAATCTATGAAGGCTATGTATAGGGGTTGGTTGTATTCCGCGCATTTCTCCATCACCTGATTGATAGTATGAATATGGTCTATTGTTGAGAAGCCTGTACGAAATCCTGCCTGGTCCCTTGGTTGATTAAACTCTAATGTCGTATTAATTCTGTTAGCAATTACTTTTGTGAATAGCTTGTAGACAACGGACAGTAAGCTGATGGGCCTGTAATTTTTCAGGTCCTTGACGTCCCCTTTCTTATGGATCAAGATGATGTTGGCATTCTTCCAAGATTCTGGTATCCTCCCTGTCGAGAGACACTTCGTATACAGGGTGGCCAGTTTCTCTACCATAATCTCTCCACCGTCTTTCAACAGGTCTGATGTTACCTGATCCTCACCAGCGGCTTTGCCTCTTTGCATTCCCTTTAGGGCTTTCTTTACTTCTCCTGTTAATACTGGTGGGATGTCAGATTCCTCTGGGATATTACTGCTTCTTACGTTATCATCCTGACTGTCTCGGCTGCTGTACAGATCTCTGTAGAACTCTTCCGCTATCTCAACTATTCTATCCATATTGGTTGTGACCTTGCCATCCTTGTCCCTTAACGCATACATCTGATTTTTGCCTATGCACAGTTTTGTCTTCGTAGCTTTGAGGCTTCTTCCGTTATTTAGAGCATGCTCAATTCTCTCCATATTATACTTTCTTATGTCGACTACTTTACGCCTATTGATCAACTTCGAAAGCTCCGCCAGCTCTATTTTGTCTGTTGCATTTGAGGCTTTCATAGCTTGACGTTTCTTAATGAGGTTTTTCGTCTCTTGGGATAGCTTACCAGTGTCCTGTCTAACGACTGTACCCCCGACTTCGACTGCACACTCCTTAATGATACTAGTCAGATTATCATTCATTGCGTCAACGCTAAGGTCGGTTTCCTCGGTTAAAGCCGCGTACCTATTCTGAAGTGAAACTCTGAATTCCTGTACTTTCCCTCGCAGTGCTAGTTCATTAATCGGCTTCTTGCGTATCAGTTTCTGCCGTTCCTTCCTCACGTCTAGTTGAATTCTAGATCTTACCATTCTATGGTCACTGCATCGGATCTTGTTAACTACTTCCACATCCTGTATAATGCCCGGGTGGTCGCACATTATGAAGTCTATTTCATTTTTAGTTTCGCCATTAGGACTCCTCCACGTCCACTTACGAGTAGTCCGTTTTCTGTAGAAGGTATTCAAGATCCGTAAATTATTGCGTTCTGCGAACTCTACTAGTAACTCCCCTCTGGCATTTCTAGAGCCGATGCCATATTCCCCAACTGCATGATCTCCAGCCTGCTTCTTGCCTACTTTTGCATTAAAGTCGCCCATCAGTACAGTATACTGTGTCTTTACCTTACTCATTGCTGATTCTACGTCTTCGTAGAAGCGTTCAACCAGTTGATCATCATGGCTGGATGTAGGCGCGTAGGCCTGTATCACCTTCATCCTGTACCTCTTATTAAACTTAATCACGATGCATAACACCCTCTCATTAATGCTATAGTATTCCTCTATATTGCCAGCTATATTTTATGAATAAGGAACCCCACTCCTAGTTCTCTTCTGTCAGCTAAGCCACGATAGCATAGGACGTGTCCGTTCTTCAGCACTGTATAAGCCTCCTGTGGCCTCCTAACCTCACTGAGCCCTATTACATCCCATTTAACGCCCTCTAATTCCTCGAATAGTACAGCTAGACTCGCCTCACTAGATAAAGTTCTAGCGTTATATGTAGCCAAGTTGAGATTCCAATGGCGGCCTGTCCGGACCCAGAGATTCTTAGCACCCTCTGCTGCGTCGCAGGTCTGACCGCCGCCTTGGTCAGTTGCTTCGCAGCCGCTGGGGACTGAGGGCCGAGGGTTAATTGGTGTATTCATGTGGGAGGTAGTGGCCAAGTACTACACCAGGGTGGCCAATCCTGCTCTGGTGAGGGAGTGCATTGCTGGCTGTGGTCGCCAGTGAGGCTGCACCCCAGGCCTTTTTACACAATTCCATCATCACGCAATTCCATCATCACCCATCCTTAAATACTCAAATAAACACATGCGAGTCGAGCCCCCGAACGATACCCAATGCGCGCGGACGCTGTCTACGTCGAGATCAGACATGCATATGCTAGAATTACCGGCCATAGCTCGCACAGTCACGTACACTCACTCACTTCTGTTCTAACGCTGAACGTCATTACAGGTGTAGGCAAACCACGAAAACAGCAAACAGAAACGAGGGAAAAGAGTGCAAGGCGGCGGCCGGAACAACGCGCACCATCGGAAGTCTCGAGCTTTTCACCCTCCCAGCGAGGCGTGTTCAACTTGTCGCGTGTTGGCGTGCCGAGGCACCGACGACGACGAAGTCAGCGGAGGCGAGCCAGACGAGCGCGTGGGCCCTGGAATAAAGCAGTTGGTTTTCGTACGTCAATGTAGCAGCATCGTTCTTCTTCTACCTCTCCGCTACAGTGGTGACCCGGACCATGGAACATTCCAGAAGCTTCCACCGGGAACTCACACCAAGTCGACCAACTTCTCATCCGCCTATCACCATGGCGCGACTACCAGATGAAGCTGCGGCGCACTGCATCTTGTTACCGCCGCCATTCCCCGATTTTTGGCCAAGAAGTCCAGCTATCTGGCTCATCAAGATGGAGGCTGGTTTCTACTTTCGAAACATCGTCTCGCAGCAGGACAAGTACGCCATCACAGTAGCTATGCTTCCTCCTGCTCTGCGATGCGCTGTGCCTCCTCCTGGGCCGCAAGCATACGACCAACTTCGAGGGTTCGTGCTAGCCCTACCAAAACCGGCAGCGCCACGTCACATACTCCCTGCCGCGCTAAAGGTAACCACAGAGCCATTGCAAGACATCACTTTCGACGCGGCGCCGAGGACGACACTGTGCACGTCACGTGCTACGACTGAGTATCGCCTGCCACCAACTCTTTTGCCTGCCACTCCTGCCATCGCCAACGAACAGCCTTTGGTACAGTGGTCAGCGCCTGTGGACACCTCAGTGAGCATGACGGCATCAGCGCCTACTGATCCTGTGTGTGACACCCAAACCAGCCCAGCGTTCGCTGACACCACGGGTCGCACCCTAACCGAGTCACCTCAGACTGTCCCGACCACGCTGGTTGGTTTCGAACATCAGACTGTTCCGACCGCAGATCCTGCCCAACCTGTCGAGCGGCAACGCAAACATGACGACGCCCGCACCGACCGCCACCACCTGGTCCCAGTCTCCCCGGGCGAACCAGCACAAGGCCACACCTGGCACCCCAACCCTGGTCATCCCGCAGAATCTGGGGCCAAGGCCCCACATCATTCTGGCGCCGCGGCGCATGATGCAGCCCCCCTCGTTTGCCATAGTCCCGGGACAGCCCCTGACACTACAACAGCTACAGGCCATGCTGCACGTGCAGACCATGCTGGCCCAGCCCACGCTGGGCGCGTTCCAGACAGACCAGCGCCAGTCCCTGGTGTAGATACCGACGTTCACGTAGCCGCAGATACTGGCGCAGGACCACCACCATCACCGCCATCATGGCACCCTGTCGGCGCCCCTCATCTCGACGGGCGGCGGTATGGCGTCCTCTGCGGCCGCTGCCAACATCGTCACCCACCATCGCGTCATGACCACCACGACGGTGTTGCATCCGGCGCCGCCGCAACATCTCCCCGAGTCTCTCTCGGCGCCCATGACGTCGGCGACGATACACCACCAGCCACAGGCGCATACTACAACGGCGCCACCGGCCGCGGAGAAGCCCGCGAAAGCGCCCACGGTAGACCTGGCCGAGTAGCTGAAGGAGCATGGAATCATGCCGGAGTCTACGCCCCCGCCATCCCCCACGTTCAATCAAGAAAACATCATATCAGTCGAGGTTTCCGTCGCGCCCGCACCAGTCACAGAGAGCGTGCAGATCGTGGTGAGCAAGGTTCCGCAGACTCCGGCAGTGACTCCCCAGCAGCGCATACAGGTTTTGCTGGCGCACGATGGCAGCGTCGTACTGCACCCTCACGGCAGCACCCTGTCCCCCATGACTGCGCCGGCATCCTCCCCGGTACTGGTGGCCACGACGGTCACGCCCTCGTCGACGAGCGCACCCGGTGCGACCGCTCTCTCGCGGAACCACTCGGTCCTCCTGGAGCGTCTCTCCGTAGCGCCGCACGTCAATGGACCGGATCGCAGAATCCACGCGGTTTCTCGATCCGTCCTCTGCGTCCTCTCAGCCCCGAACCCCCGAAAAAAAATTGTGCACCCGTTCGCCATTACGCCATCTCGACGAGGACTGCCAAACGGACACATTTTGACTGAGACTCCGTCTATACGGCGGGGGGCCCTGTCGCGTGTTGGCGTGCCGAGGCACCGACGACGACGAAGTCAGCGGAGGCGCGTGCCAGGCGAGCGCATGGGCCCTGGAATAAAGCAGTTGGTTTTCGTACGTCAATGTAGCAGCATCGTTCTTCTTCTACCTCTCCGCTACAAACGTATGTGACTACTGCGCACGTTCTGAATGCATCGTACTATATCGGCACCTCAAATAACCGACTTTAAGCCAACAAAGGCTTGAATATAGTGCGTCTAAGTGTTGTGTGCACAGGCTGTTTTTTTCACGTTCCCACGCGCGGAAGCACGCTGCACACTCAATGTCGATGGAAATGTTATGATGAAGTCGACTAAAGCGCATTTGAAAACGACATCTTCCACCTTCAGCAGTGCAGACAAAATGTACGATCACCAAACAATGACCCTTGATAATTGTTTGCATCGCTCAATTTATTGGAGCTTGTACAGCAACTCGCATAACGGTGTCCACTCGTTAACTAACAGTAGCTTTAGTAGGGCATCCGCAACGGCCCCGCGGACACAGGCTGCTGTTGGAAATGGCTGCCAGCCTACTTCCGCAGAGCTGCTGCAGACGCCCAGCTAAAGCTGTATAATGAGTACCTACGAAAGCAGTACCCTCATCGTTCACAGGCACACGTTGTCCGTGTCCGCAGTTCCATGAATATTCCACTCTCCTAGCGTCACTTCGAGCACGGAGCCTGGCGTCATCGCTACCGAAGATGCGAATGTTCGCTCGAACACAAAACCGGCAAAACTACAACACACGCAACCGACGCATCGCATTCCAAAAAACTGTGAAGACAGAGATGAGGCGGAGGCGCCGCGTCAGCCCGGCTCCGTCGGTGAGCCATGGCGGCGACGGCTCCACAACAGCGACAACAGCGCCGAACGGCAAACGCACGATATGTACGACGTATTGGGCGGCGTGAGAGTCAGTGGCTCCTGCAGAAAAATACTCTCTTTTTCTGCTTCTACCTTCCAAAAGAGAGTCACGGTGCCGTGACCCTCTCTTGACTTTTTACAGCGAAAGCTGTTATGAGATCATTTCACCGGCCGTTTTTGGTGCCGTAGTTGTCCGCCGCCGCCGGTGTCCGTAACCACTATCGCTCGAAATAAGAAAAAAAAAACGCAATAAGAAAAAAAAATCCAGGATGGAACGAGGTTCGAACCTGGGCCCTCTGCGAGGGAGCCCAGTATTCAACCTCTGAGCCATGCCGGTGCTTGAAACTGCTTTGCAAAAAGGTCCTATACCGGCTTCATGTCGGGAAGGAACCACATTAACATGTGCAATATAACGTGGTAGAAGACTAAAATAAACACCAAGCGTAGCACAACGCGAATTCTGTAATCAGGCGTCACACAATGCGAATTGCGCAACGAGAATGTTGTTCAATGCTTCCAACCCATTACAAGGGGCTCCGCCATAATTCTTCATCGTCATCAGGCACAGCATCAACAATGTGCGCATAATGCCTTACATGCGTTTAGCAGGTACCACGGCTCTCCGTAGAATGACGAAAAATGGCATAATGCCTGCTTTCCTACTTCTCAAAAATTACAATGATTTATAGCATAGTGGGTTCCTCGCAAGTGCACTTGTATTAGTTGCCAAGGAAGCCCATAAGCGCATGATCCATTTCCTCGGGGTCCCAGTAAAGTTCTTCGCCCCCCCCGTCTCTCTCCCACGTCAACGTATGTTATACCGCATGGCGGGAGAGGGACATAGCGACCGGGCGTCACCTAATGCAAATTACATAACTGGTGGGCCGTTTAAAGCTTCCAACCCATTACAAAGGGTTGAGCCATAATTCTTCATCGTCATCAGTCTTCGCGTCAACAAAGTGCACATAATGCTTCCAGACGCGTAGCTGGTGCCTCGCTTCTCCGCAAAATGACGGATAATGGCTTAGTAGGTGCTTCCGAACCTCACAAAAATTGTGATTTACGGCGTAGTGGGTACCTTGCTAGTGAACTTGTATTATTGGCCCCAAGAGAGCTTACAACGGTGCTTTAGAAACGCCGCTCTTCCAGCTTTCGCTGTGACTGTGCTGCGGTTTCAGCGCAGTCCTGACGTTTTTTTTTTCTTAGAGTGCACAGAGTGTTGTGAGTTTTAAAATCACCAGCAGCAATGTAAGGTGCGGGGAGCTGATCAATGGTTTCAGATGATGGTAATCTGAGTAAGCAGCGTGGAGAGTTGGGCTAGTTGGTAGGCGTTCATTCTGATCGAACTGCGCAGTGGGACGACACACGAAGAGAAAGGCAAGACAACGAGCGCAGACTAATAACTGAGTTTATTGAACGATGCCACCAACCTTTTAACAGCCTCAGCCCATATAACACGGCTCCCTAGGAGCTAACACAGGAACCGCTAAAAGCCATGAAAATAAGCAGGTTAAGGAGCCACCAAGGAAACAGCTCAAAAGCTGTCATAAAGACACGTGACAGGCTATAAAACCATGAAAAACAACATTAAAAAAAACACAGTGCATGAGAACGATTATGCGCACGTGGAAACAGCCACGTATACTGAGGTGGTTACGTGCACGTGGAGCGGAGATATGCATACTCTTTGTCAGTAAGATTAATCGACGGGTGGCTGATGCCCCTTTTCCTTTCCTCCTGATATGATTAATTATCGAGGCGTTCCATATGAGGAGTGAAGCATGCAGTGTGCGCCGGTGTTTCCCACAGCAAAATCACTGCTAATGGGCCATGACAGACAGAAGAGAGGTTAGACACAAAGTCCCGCAGTCCGCTTTTAGTTAATGTGCACGCTGCGAATCTTTATTGTTCAACTACGCACAAGAGAATTCTCCCACCGGCACTACATTGCAGGTCAAGATCCAGTGCCTAATTATACGGGCTAAATAAGACAGACAGCCAGGAGTTGACGTCTTCTCGAGATCCAGACCAGTAACAACAACGTTCTCTTCTTCCTCCACTCCTAAGCGTGTACTACGTGCCTCAGCGGATAGCTGGCTCATACAGGATGCAGGCAGGCAGGCAAAGAACATTATTATTAAAGACGATAGTCTTTCTTGGGGAACTTAAGCGCAGAAATTTTGGTCTGTCTGTCTGTCTTTCTGTTTGTCGGCACGTCCCTCGATTCAGCCACTCGGCCAAAGTTGAACCACTTGCCCAAGGGCCAGCCGTCTTGAACTGGTACGGCTCTTCATACTTGTGAACGCTGTCGATCAAAAAGTAAATATCATGCATATCTGAGGTGCAACATCACTAGGTAAGTATTAGGTGGCGTGTTCCTTTAATAGAAAATGCATACATACGTAATTTTAAGGACCCTAGTTTCTTAAGCTGCGCTGAAAATGCATAAGAATGGAAGCTTCAGCGAGTTGGTATGCGTTCATCTTTGTTGAAACAGCGCTGACTAGACGACGACGAAGTAAAAGAAGGCACAGGACAGGCGCTGCCTGTCCTGTGCCTTCTTTTACTTCGTCGTCGTCTAGTGAGCGCTGTTTCAACAAAGCTGAAAATGCGACTGCGCTGAAATTTGCCTTCCTCCGTGCCCTTCGCACGAGCTCATTGTTGTGTTTCGGTTTTCGGTTCTGTATTGCACTGTACGAATGCCATGGGTTGGTGTTGAAAAACTTTAGTTTTGAGAAGGCCAAGAAGGTGAAAAAAAATATTTAAAAAATGAAAAGGCAGCGTTGTGGGCGGCCTTCAGGCTGCCGGTTGTGGGCGCCGCTCTGGCGTTCCTGTTTTACCCAGGCGACGTGTAAATAAAAGAGTGTGTGGAGAGTACTCGTTGAGTGCGGACGTTTCTCTGCTTCAGCGCTTCGCGCCAAACCGCGTTTTCGGGCTGGCTGGCGTCCCCGCCGGTCGCGTTGGTCACCGCCGGTCTTCGCCTGCTGCTGCGCCGGGACTACCAGCACGCAACACAGCACTCATGTTTCCCGACGTATTGCCAGATGGCGTCCATATCTCACACAGCGCCTCTTCTATCGTCTTTACACGACATTTGCAGCGAAGCACGCAGATACGCGGCCAATTTTCCTTGTAGCTGCCTCCGTGTTGTCTCTGAGGGTTCCGGCTCACCACTGTCGTGAGCCTATCAGGGAAAGATGAAACACGAGTACTCACGCCCCGTATCGCTTTCACCAGATAAACTCAAAAGTTCTGCTAAAATTTATATAAGACAAAAATACTTGTCTTAATCATCGAATAACCGGGCGTAGCTTGCACTTGTGGCGCAAGGCTAAAGGCACAGCGGAGCTGATCTATGGCGTGACAAAGCGGGCGCGATCAGTGCCTAGGCGAGGTGGAGGAGCCGAGCGCGGGTGCGCTGCGTATGCACAGTAGTGCGCAGCTGGTGGCGGAGTCGCGGTGAAACCAGCGCAGCAGTGTACGGGCGCCCAGCGAGGTCGGATGCAGCTGTGCCATGATGACTTCCCGGCGCATGCGCAGTAGCGCACAGCTGGTGCGGAGCCGTGTCTGGGTCGGGCGGAGTGAGTGCGAAGCTGTGCGCACCTGCGCCGACGGTTGCTAAGTAGCGCGAGGTTACGTCCAGTGTTGGCGGTAACGCGTTACAAGTAACGGCGTTACCGGTAATGCGTTACTCTGTTCAGTAACTCAGTAACGTACTCGTTATTATTTCGCAATTGCAACGGGTAACGTGCTTACGTTACCATTTTTCGGTAACGTGAGGTGTCAAGTTGCTCGTTACTTTTTATTCCAATTATCCCGGAAACTACACAAAATTCATTCGTCTTCTAGGAGCCATTTTCCCAGAGCTCACCCCGAAGTTATTGTGTCACTGCGGCGGTCTGTTGTCGGCCCGCCAAACGTTGACAAAGCGACCCCGCGTGGGGTCCTTTGTTGTGCGGGGGAAATTACAATGGGGAGCGAGTTGCCGAGATGTTCAAGTTGTCGTTGATTGTCCATGAAGTAAAGCGAAATGTAGCCACCGTAACCGTGAAAAGCGAGCTGTCGGGATTTGCTTGTCTTGTCGACATCAAGGCTCGGTGTGAGTTCCAAGACAACGGAGTATGACTTCTTCGGAAATGCCTTCTCGACATCATTGCCAACTGAAGATGAGAGACTGTCTCGTTACCTTTGGTGCCGCATGGCATCGCGGTGAGCGGGCTCAAAGAAATATGTCCGTGCGTTCACCAGCTCTTCCTGAAAGTGAATACACGAGTACCACATAGCGCATCCGTCGAACTCCTATTTAGCGCAGGTGCGGACGTATTCACTAAGAAGCGTGTCAAGCTGTCCGATGGCAGCTTTTAAATGCAGCTGTTGCTTACAATCCGCAATTTGTAGTTACATCAGGAAGTTGTCCCTGCAATATTTTAGCACTGGTAATAAACTTAGCGCTCAAAATGAGATTTCCTTTTTGCTATCTGCAACTGCGACTACGTTTCTGGTTATTGATTTCCTGAGCGAGCAAGGCTAACGCTGAACACTTTCACATATACAGTCCCAATATTTGCGGTAAATATAGAGGTTAAATTGAAAAAAAGAAATTGTCAGTGTGCGTAAATACCTTTTTCCCCAGATTTCTGCCATTTAAGCATTTCTTTATAGCTACAAAGCTTGCGTATTTATTTTGTAAGCAGAAGCACGCCGTCATAATTACTGCAAGTTTGTTCAGCGATGTCTTCTTTGCGGAGAGCATTGATGATGAAATCGATAGCTTTTAGTGTAATGTCCCACTGCGAAAAATGGCTTCCCCATGTGCCACAGAGTCAGAAGTCATCACATGGAACTATACAGGCAACTTTAGGCCACTATTATTCTAGGCACTTTTAGGCGCAAATTAGTCTCGTTAAATGAGTACTTCGGGTAAAATTGTTGTTTGGGCTAGAACTTTTATGTGAAATATAAATGTGAACTTTATAAACTTGCTAATATAGGTTCCTGCTGCGAAGATGCACTGATTAAGATTTCTGACCATGGAATAACCGCAGAAGCAACGTTCGTTGCTTTTTCTCGGTAGCGGTAACGGTAACGCATTAACATTTTTTATGGGTACCGTATGGCGGTAACGCGTTCCTTTTTCTTTAGCGCAACGAGTAACGTATTTAGTTGCTTTTTTTCGGTAACGCATACAGCACTGGTTACGTAATCGCTCCGTGGAGTTTTTTGTCCGCCATGCACAGATTACGGCCGGCTTCAACAGCTGTGTTTATAAAAGGGCTAAGTGCGCCGCCTCAATATTTGCCGCGGTGTGAAAGGTTATATTTCAGCTCCGTGACCGTGCATCGATGCTATGAGAAATCCTGTGAGTGCTACAAAAATCACAGCATATCCACGGAGTGAATGATGATGAGTGGGCGAAGCTGCGGAGGTTCATCGGTAAACCGTGAATCTTCCGTGAATTCTGCCCAGTACATCATCACCGACGTGAGATCGGGCGCGTTTATACTAAAGGTTCGATGAGTTATGACGACTTGCAGCTCACTTTATTTTTACATGTACGCTGTGAATTTTCATTGTTTAGAAAACATCTGGCGTCTTTCGTTAAGCAGCTGGCGTCTTTTCGTTTTGCTTTAGAAACATCTGGCGTTCTTTCGTTTTGCTTTTACAAAACATCTGGCGTCTTTCGTTGGTTTATTCATCAATCAACGGCGTTTTCAACAAAATTTGTATTGGTTAATCACGCACAGGAGAAATCTCACCAGCACTACCTTGGAGGTAAACAATGGCTGCTAATGGGAATGAGAGACAGAAGAAGTCGGCTTTTAGCTAACACTTACACTTCTACTTCTACTAACGTTTCCTACTGGAACATGCCAATGGCTGCTAATGGGGAATGAGAGACAGAAGAATTCGGCTTTTAGTTAACGCGCACGCTGCGAATTTTTTATAGTTCAACAACGCACAGGAAAAATCTCCCACCGGCACCACCTTGGAGGTCAAGATCTGGTACTAGAGCTACGACTGGTTACGCACTACTACGACTACGAGGGACGAACGGTTGCCGTCTTAAGAAGCTTCGCCCCTAAAAACCGCAAGAACTATACCTGACGTATGAAGTCAGGTATAGTTATCAACAGATTTGCCGCAATAATAGGCCGCTACCGAGTATTGTCATCAGTGCTGCACGGGACCGCATGTTTAACGTAACGATGGTTTCAAAACATGTTGCGCCGTACCGGTCATCGTTACTTGCTTGGTCAAGAGCGCGGCATTAAATCAGCGAAACGCAGGCACGTCTTTGTCATGTTTAACTTTCCAGTGATCAGTGCTTGGATCACAGCCATGCAATCAGTCGTCGCAGTCGTGCTTATACTCTAGCCGTGGGAGTTAAATTCTCTCCGATATACAGGTTCTTCAGCCCCTTGAAAATTGAATCGCGAAAGCGTCGTAGTTCTCAACAATGCCGTTCGCACGGTACAGGTGAAGTTCATTTACCAAGCAGCGGCGCTGATTGTGGCCGCGACTGCACGTTTTGTCATTTTAGCCCTTTCCCTTCAGTTGGTCGAGCACGGTTTCCCTTCCTGTATTCGCTACTTGCCTTGCAGGTAATTGAAAGTAATATTCGGTGAGTTGGCGGTGAGTATTCGACTTCAAACCACAGCCCTCACGAAAGACCAGGAACCGCCTCGGCGGCGGCACACAGATCTCAGTTTATCTTTACAGCCATGCTGCCGAAGCCTATCCTGAGCCATAATAGTATTTTGCAGTCGGCGTCCGCAGAACACTCCTAGCGGGACCATTGGCTGCGCTGGCAGGTCACGTGATGTCATTTTGACCAATCAGTTGCGCCCACGCATTTCAAATTTAGCTGCGGATTCACGACATCATGTGGTCTCGCTAGTCAATCCTAGAGACTTCCACGCTTTCCTAACCACGCGTGGTCTCGCTAGTCAATCGTATAGACTCGCCCGTATAGACGTCACCGTGCCGAAGACAGCGCTGCAAGCTCCTGAGGCGGAGGCCAAGCGCCAGCGGAGAGCCGACGACACCGAAGTGTGAGCTCGCGAGGCCGAGGCAATTCGCCAGCGTAGAGAGTCAACTAAGGCGGATACAGAGAGGACCCTGTGAGCGTCTTTGGGTGTTATTTTTTTGTTTTGTTTGTTTGTTTGTTTGTTTGTTTGTTTGTTTGTAAAAGGCGGCACAAATTGATTCCTAAGTTGTGAATCTAAAAAATAGAGAAAGTTGTGCGAATACAACAATTCTTAGATCTTGTTTCACTTTTCATTAGGTTGTATGAGGTGGTTTCACTTTACCATTTTATATTGCATGTCTATTTAACTCTCTTGCTTTCCTTATTTTTGCCATATGTTGCTAACAAGCCGGTATTTCCAGTGAGCTCCCGAAAATGCAACGAGAGAAAATAACGCGGAACGATACAGCATAAAACAGAAACACATTCTTACTGTCGCGCTCCAGGAAGCATAGGACATCTGTCTTAGCTACACAGCAGTGTTAATAAATGCAAGAAGAAAACAATCGGGGTGCCGGCTTGCGGTGTCCCGCCGACATGCCGTCTAGAGCGCTTAGACGGCGCAGATAGGACCGTGTCGCCATCTGTAGACTGCATTTTAAACTGACACGTGGCTCCCACGGTCGCGGAAAGGGAAATGTCCGGGTATTTTTCCGTCCAATATTCCGCGCTTCTCCTTCGGCTTCATCGATTCGCCACTCGAGTAGTGCATAATAAGCCGTTCCGGACAAGGATGGGCGTTGGGCAATGTACACAGCTGGTGGCACGATTCAAGACTCGACTTCGGAGATCGTGCGCTGTAGTGCTTTACGAAATTGCCTACTTTCGTAGTGTATTGCACAAGCCTAGGACGAGGTAATGTTTACGCTGCATTCACTTTAGATTTACATTTTTTAATACACCGTCGCACTGGAATGTGCCTTGTAGTCAAAGAGCACAACAGTGCAAACAGGTGAATAATGAGTAACAAGCAATCATTTTCTAATCAAAATGACTCTTTAGAGTAATCACTTAAATACTCCAATGCCTTGTTAAAATTCTCAACATTAGTTCTTCTATACTTTTTATGTCATATCCCTTATAATTGTTTAAGGATTTAAATCTAAAGGACTTATGTGATTGGCGACTGGTGCTCCTGTCCGTAGGCATGCGCAGGGTTCCCCATCAAGGGGGGGCGAAGGTTCATCGCAGCGCCCCCCCCTCCTACTAAGTCAATGTATGGGGCATATTTTGCGCCCCCCCCCCCTCTTAGGTGACTAGAAGGGTCAATGTACGGGGCAGATTTTGCGCCCCCCCTCTTAAGGTGATTAGGGGGGGGGGGCGGCCGCCCGCCCCCTGCCCCCTGTGCGCACGCCTATGCTGCTGTCGTCTAGTTACTGCATCTATCGCTACTGCACGTGACGGACTCCTACAAGGCGGCCAGTGAGTAAGCCTAATTAGGTGTACATTTACAGGCACTAAAATGTGTTTAAAAACCAAGAAATCATGCCTAGAATCGCACTTTAGGAAAAATGCAGGCTACACAATAAGTTATTTTTTTTTAGAAATTTAAGTTATTTGATAATGAGAGGGTGCGATCTGTAAGAAAGAAAGAAAGAAAGAAAGAAAGAAAGAAAGAAAGAAAGAAAGAAAGAAAGAAAGAAAGAAAGAAAGAAAGAAAGAAAGAAAGAAAGAAAGAAAGAAAGAAAGAAAGAGAAAGAAAGAAAGAAAGAAAGAAAGAGACTGTATGTGCTGCACAACCAGGAAATGCGGAGAATGCAGAGTTCCCCGCAGGAGCGTCATCACAAGCAGGCGTTTGGTGTGTAGCGGCACCACGGACCCGAGCTAACGGGGGGTTTCGACCCCTCCCACGCCTATCCGTGCGTGGCTTTGCCGTGTCCCGGGAAAAGGGGATCCTGGGGGCTGAGCCGACGCCGGGTGTTTGGACCTATAAGGCCCCCCGGCAGATGCAACACACCCCTTTGGCCCCGGCTTCACGTAGACGGCACCCCTGGGCTGACCCCACCCAGGGGAAATCGGCAGTCGCCTTTTCCTGTCTACTTCACACTCTTTTTACTTTCACAACTTTCCACTCTCTCCTGTCTGCTCCTCTTTTCATCTCATTTCCGAATTTCTGGGTGGCGAGGGTTAACCTTGTGCAAATAGGCTACCTTGGTCTTGGTGCATTGGGGTATAGTAGCGTTGTACGGCTGGCTTCTGCAAGCTTTCAGCATCCACAAACTTGTAGCGTCCCCTCGTTGGGTTCCGTGGCGGGTGGCCGCCAGAGCTGCAGAATGAAATACAATTCTTATGTATGCAACATTCCCCCTGATAAACAATCGTACCTCCTCAAAGCGGGTACGTACCGAACACTTTTTGAACCGGCCAAGAGAAACATTGCCTCGCTTCTATGTAATACACTTTGAGAAAAGTGACAAGCAAGCCACAACCGTATGCCCTTTTGTAGTCTACAGGTGTCTAACAGAAACACTCGGTGCCGGGTACAATGTTACCAAAGTGGCCAGCGGAGACCTCCTCCTAGAAGTTCGGGAGAAACAACAGTTTGAAAAGGTAAATTGTCTTGCAACATTTGCTAACATACCGATCGGTGTTACACCGCACAGGTCCATGAACGCCGCACGCGGAGTGGTATCTGACGCAGATTTGCTGACAACTGCAAAGAAGCGCCGCACTGCGTAAACTGTGATGGGTATCATGCCGCACATTCGCGCTCTTGTTCAGGCTAGAAGAAAGAAAAAGAGATCATTACGCTGAAGGTGAAGGAGAGTATTTCCTTTAAGCAAGCACGAACGAGAGCTTCGCCATGCTATGGCCCAACATATGCTGATGCGGCGCGTCAGGGGGCACCGCCGCACCAGCCCTCGCTACCAGCCCGGCTTGTGCACAGCAAGCCGATGGCTATGGCACCTGCCCCTGAGGTGGTAGCAGTTAAACCTGCTCCACTTCCTCTGCCATTGAGCCCGGCGGCCCCAGGGATGTCGGGTCTCAAGGCCACGTCACACCAGGCGAGGTCGCGAACTCGGAGTACCAGCCTGCAGACGCGGGCTGCCAGCGCCTCTCGGGAGGCGATGGACACAACGCCAGCGCCACCTGACGCTGCTCAACTGAGCGCGTCAAGAAAGGGAAAAAGCCTATAACAGGACCGGGCGACGATCCTGGTACCACTTGAAATCCGCAACCCTATACCTAAAGTCCTGAACTCAGAACACAGTTGCTCTGATATGGCGACACAAATTGTCCAATGGAATGCTCGAGGAATTTTGAAAAACTTAGATGACATCCAGGAAATACAACCGCAATCTGATCCGAGGCTGTTCTGTGTTCAGGAAACTAATCTCAAACCATCGAACACCAATTTTAAATGCGAAGGCATTTCTTAGCGAACTTCTGCGACTTCGAGCGTATCTATCTATCTATCTATCTATCTATCTATCTATCTATCTATCTATCTATCTATCTATCTATCTATCTATCTATCTATCTATCTATCTATCTATCTATCTATCTATCTATCTATCTATCTATCTATCTATCTATCTATCTAGCCGTCTACGACTTTGTGCTCTCCTGGCCGTTTCGTTAATCGGATGTATACCAAAATTGGTATGGAATAACATGACCGTATTACGAACATAAATATCAGGTCATAACATGAAAATCATGACATGCATGTTATGAACAACATGGTTTACATTCCACGGCCTTGGGAATCTTGCGGCCATTCTGTTAACTTCATATATACCAAAACTGGTATGACGTGACAAGAGTTCATGGCGAACATGACAGGTCCTACCGTGCAAATCATGACACGCATGTCATATGCGGCATGATTTACATGGCACGGTCTCGGGGCGCTCGCGGCCGTTTATATGAATGGATATAATACGAAAACTGGTATGACGAGACATTTCGATATGACGAACACAACTGACACGTAGGAACATGAAGATCATGACACGCGTGTCATGCACAATATGGTTTACATGCCACGCTCATGAGGCACTCGCGGCCGTTTCGCTAGGTTGATATACACCAAAATTGGTATTGCACGATGTGACTGTATGAAGAACAGTGAATAACAGGTGGTAACGTGAAATCCATGACATGCATGTCATGTATGTCATGATTTACATGCCACGCTCATGGTGCATTCGCGGCCGTTTTGCTGGCTTGATATACACTAAAATTGGTATTGCGTGACGCGACTGTATGACGAACGTAAATTAGAGGTGGTAACATGAAAATCATGATATGCGTGTCATGTACGACATGATTTACATGGCCCGCTCATGGTGCACCCGCGGCTGTTTCGCTAGATTGATATACACCAAAATTGGTATTGCGCGATGTGACTGTATCAAGAACATGAATAACAGGTGGTAACGTGAAAACCATGACATGCATGTCATGATTTACATGCCACGCTCATGCTGCATTCGCGGCCGTTTCACTAGCTTGATATACGCCAAAGTTGGTATTGCTCGACGCGCCTGTATGTCGAATGTAAATGAGAAGTGGTAACATGAAAATCGTAACTGGCAAGTCATGTACGACATGATTTACATGCCATGCTCATGGTGCGCTCGCGGCCGTTTCGCCCGCTTGATATACACCAAAATTCGTATTGCGCAACTTGACTGTATGACAAACATATATGACAGGTGGTAACTTGAAAATTACGATATGCATATCATTTACGGCACGATTTACATGCCACGCTCAATGTCCGATCGCGGCCGTTTCGCTAGCTTGATATACACCAAAATTGGTATTGCGTGACGCGAATGCATGACGAACATAAGTGACAGGTGGTAACATGAAAACCATGACATGCATGTCATGTATGGCGTGATTTACATGCCACGCTCATGGTGGACTCGCGGCCATTTCGCTCGTTTGATATACACCAAAATTTGTATTGCGCGATGTGACTGTGTGACGAACATAAATGACAGGTTCTAACATGCGAATTACGTTATGCATGTCATGTACGGTATGATTTACATGACACTGTTATGGTGCGCTTCCGGCCGTTTAGATAACTGGATATATACCAAAATTGGTATGGCATGACAGGAGCGCGTGATGAACATAAATGACCAGTCATGCAGTGTATATACCAGAATATACGTTTCATTAGCATGGTATATACCACATTGCGCATGAACGCGTTCATGGCAAACATGCGATATATGGTGAACTAGATGCCATGGCATGAATGATTTCATTTGGCTCAAAAATAAACAAAGCGATGTATGCAGCTCTTTGCTGCTGCTTCGCATTACATCGATTCCCACAGTGCGTGGGATCTGCCTGATTTTTTTAACGGGGTATGCAATATTCCGTAATGACCGCCACAATAGCCTCAATGCATCAGGAGGCGTGGCCATTACAGCTGGCAGGTCTGTTGCTTGTCAACACCTGCGCCTTCGCACAATGCTAGAAGCAGCAGCCGTTAGGGCCATCCTGTTTGGCTAGCTGATCACAGTCTGCTCCTTGTACATACCACCTGAGTATCGTGTGGAGTTGGAGGAATTCGAGGACCTTGTGGACCAGCTACCTGAGCCATACGTTTTAGCTGGCGACTTCAATGCCCACAACACGCTATGGGGCAATACGCGTTGTGATGCAAGGGGTCGTACGATCGAAAAATTCCTTCTGTGTTGAGATGCAGTCCTTTTGAACAACAAAGAGCCCACATTCTTTAGCACCACACACATGTCCTACTCATCAATAGACCTAAGCGTAGCCTCTGCAGCACTGGTACCCTATTTAGACTTTAAAGATTTCCAAGTAATATTGAATCTACAGAAACAGGTTGAATGCCTACCAGATAAACCCCGATGGAAGATCGATGCAGCAGACTGGAATAAATTCCGAGAATGTTCACTTCTAGTGCGGGAGGACATTATCGCCTCTAATATAGATGATTCTGTGGCATACTTTACTGCTTTTCTTTTTGATGCTGTGAGAAATTGTATACAGCAGACAACTGGACGTACTCGTAAGCGGCGCATCCCTTGGTGGAACGAGTGATGCAGAAAGGCACGCAGAAACCAAAACAAAGCGTGGGGACAGCTGCGCGATTCGCCAACTGCTGAAAATCTGATAAACTTTAAGCAAATAAAATCTCAGGGAAGAAGAACACGCCGGCAAGCAAATACAATGACGAAAGGAAAGCGTGGGACAGGGTGAGAAAAATAAAAGGAAGAAGCACACTCTCGGTGCCATTGGTAAACGACGACGGCAGCTGCCTAGATCAGGCGAATTCTCTGGGGGCCCATTTCGAAGAGTACCTAGCTCTGCACACTACTCGGATGCCTTTTTTAAAGCATAAAACACTAATGGAGGGAAAGCCACTTGAAAGGAAGTCCACGCATGAGGAGGGGTACAACATTCCTTTTAATATAACTGAGCTGCATGCAGCACTGAACACGTGCAACAAATCAGCTGCAGGTCCTGATCGCGTCCTGTATGAAATGATTAAACATGGACACCCTCAGACACAAATTGCATTCCTTCATCTTTACAACACCATATGGGCAGCAGGATATATACCGTCTTCGTGGAGGGAAGCCATCATAATACCTGTCCTTAAGGAAGGAAAAAACCCAACAATGGCAAGTAGCTACAGGCCCTTCGAAAAGATAATAAACTGTCGCTTATTGCACACCTTGGAAACCAGAAAAATACTAGACCCATTGCAATGTGGATTCAGGCACGAGAGGTCAACAATAGATCACCTTGTACGCATAGAGTAAAACATACTAGATGCATTCGTTCACAAACAGTTCTTCTTGTCAGTATTCTTAGATCTTGAAAAAGCGTATGACACCCCCTGGGGATTTGGAATTCTACAAGATCTTTCTTCAATGGGTATCCAGGGAAGCATGTTAAAGGGGCCCTGCAATACCTTTCTTAGTTATAGTGGAGTAGTCTCATTATTGACGTACGACTCTTCACGAGTCATATGCCGCAAAAATTTTTCGAATCCGTCAAGTCTAAGTGGTGTTACCAAATTATAGAGATCACATTCCGCAGCTTTCTCCCTCAACTCAACGCCGCGAGCGCGCGGAAAGCTGCGCGGGGCGTGAAGGGAGGGAGGACGGAGGTGCGAGGAGGCGCCGGAGAGTTACGTCAGCGCCGGCGGCATTCTTTTTCTTCATTTTTTTCTCTCTGGCGTCTCGGCGCAACCACGTGGTCTGTGGCGCCACTTCCGGTCGGCTTGCGTGGTCCTCGTCGAGCGGAGCCCATCGCACCGTGTATCGCGCGTGCTTGAAGACTGCGAGTCGGTTTGGTAATGTTGGGTGTGGACCTCGAACTGCCGTAGTGTTTTCATCGCTCTGCCAACCATGGACGCAAACCTGCGTGCGCGTTTGGAACGAGTGACAGCTGAGATGGGTTTCGACCCACACTCCGATACACCGCCTCGTCGCACTGCTCGCGCTTGAATCGTATTCAACACGGCAAAGCTGCGTGCACCCTTCTCCCAGTGGCGGTACTTCGATGCTGTTTGCTCTTCGAATGCGGGCGCACAGCGAGTGCGGGCTGACAACAAAGAACTAAAGACTAGAAGAAATGATCGTGGGGCATCGGGCCGGCGCGGACCCATCCCCCGGCTGTCTGCAGCTACCGTGAAAATGCGAGTCTGCTTGGTTGCTGTGTCGCGGTTTCTCGGGAACCTGAGACTACGGGGAGGATACGCCGAGGTACGGCTCGATGACATACTGAACAGACAGCGAACGGGACTCTCGCCATACAGCGAACACAGGTATCCTAAGCTAGCCGGCGCCAGCATTGTTATCGGAGAAATGCTGCACCGCTACCTCGGTCGGTCGTGAGAACGTGACACCCCCTGCCACTCTCAACGGCAACCGGCGATGCTCAAAAGCACAGAAATATTCACGATTTCGGCACTGCGCATGGTGAAGAAAACGCAACCACGCAACTACGAGCAGACGAGCTGTTGGTGAGACCGGAAGTGCTAATATTACTGTTTGTTCGGTGTTTTAACGGCATGACACAATATAAACGTACATATTATCTACTTATTGAACTCAAGATTAACAACGAAGGTAATAATGAGGGTGTTATCGTGATTATAACATCAGCCAATGGTGGAACTGCCGACAATCGCGTCATATATTGCGGACTAATACATTATTTGTCGAGAGAAGAGGGAGCGATTTTCAGCTGATTTTGAAAATTTATTGTAAATTCCAGGCCGCTCGCTTCGCTATAATATTTGGCTCGCGTGTTCTCGGGAGCCTCGTCTACCGATTGGCAGCGCTTTTTGACCCTGCTCAAAAAGTGTTGCAGGGCCCCTTTAACAGTCATCGAGAGCTACCTGACTAACCGAACATTTCGAGTGAAGGTAGGCAGTGCTCTGTTTAGACTTTTCGCCCAGTAAACTACAGTCCCTCAAGAAGGTGTGCTGAGTTGCACACTTTTTATTGTGAAAATGAATTGGCTGTCCTCCGTCATACCGAAATCAATTTTCTACTCTGTTTATGTAGACGATGTACAAATAGGTTTTAAGTCCTGCAACCCATCAATCTAACCTCACTAAAGCCCTCGAATCTGTTCAAAACCGTTCTGCTAGATTTATTCTTTCCCAGTACTCCTATCACGCAAGCGTTTCGTCTCTAACGTCTAAACTGGAGCTAGTACCTCTTGCCTCTCGTCGTCGCATCTCACGCCTATGCCTCTACCACAGATTCTATCACACCATACCTCGGGACAGCCAGTTGATTCAGCAGACTCACCGTACATCTCGAACAGGCCACATGAACGCAGTAATTCCACCCCAAACCCGCACCACTACATTCCATCAGTTCTTCGTCCGAACTGCCCGAGACTGGAATGGCCTTCCGGCAGATGTCGCAGTCGTCCGTGATACAACGCGCTTCCGGTCTGCTACTGAACTCTTAGTCTAATATATGGAACTGCTGTTTTCGGACTTAACTTTGTCAATAGATTTTTTTTCTTCCTTTCAAATTGTCATCATTGCCGTCTTTTGTATTTTGCATTTTCTGATTGTTGTTTGTTGTTAATTATTGTATTTTTCCCTTTTTTTTCTATCTTTTGTTCTTACTTTTGATGCCTACCCCTCATGTAATGTCCGTTGGGACCCTTGAGGTATCAATAAATAAATAAATAAACAATACAAATTTTCATGGCAAGGCTGGGTTGAAATCCGCAATGACCAACGTACCAGTAGTGGAGGTATCGAGAGTAGGGCTGGGAGTAAGAGGTGTTTAATGCGAAACTTAACGTAATGCATAGCTAAAACACGAACAAACGTCGCCTTGTTGCAGTCAGCGCATGAAGTTCTTGCGCCAGGCCCAGCGGAATCGCGCCAACTGTGCGAGTGGGAGGACGAGGAGAGCAGCCCCGTACACGATCACCACCGCGTAGCCCCACAGGTGCAATGCACGCATGGGTGTCCACAGCACAGCATAGTCGAAAGTGGCCTCCGCGCCCACTGGCTCGTTGAAGAGGGCGACACCATAGCCCGTGTGATACGCAACGCGGCTCGAACAGGGTGGCACGATTAGCTCGAGAAAGTCCTCTCGCGACACCAGGTAGCGCTCCAGCTGGCCGTGCTCGGCGTTCACCATGCTCGCGAAGTCGCTCGGATTGCTCCTGTACGTAACAGTGAAACTTTATTCAAATAAATGCTAAAAGCGTTTCAAGTTTGCTTGATGGTTTATTACTCACTTAATTTGAGGTTCTGCAACAACTTATTCTTGACCTGAAACTATACAATCAAGTTTTCAGCTCTTTTTATGAAGTCATTATCGAGTTCCACACCTATATGTGAGCTGTCAAATCCGTATGCATTTTCTTCTGGCTTCGTGCTACAAACGGGTGGTTGTCTATTTTTCCTTTCTTCTCCTATCATAATGGTTCCTACGATACCGTAATTACGATTCTATGACATCTTACATAACGTATCGAGCTATATATATATGTATATATATATATATATATATATATATATATATATATATATATATATATATATATATATATATATCGGTGCCATCGGTAACATTTTGTTACGTTTGTTTACGCTGTAAAATGCAAGTGATAGTTATTTGTTTCCTTTGTGTTATATGGCTGCCTACTATGTGAAATGTGATAAGCTGTGCCATCTGTTTGCCTGGTGTTATATGCCGATACTTACGTCTTTTGTACCCACCTGCTAAAATCCCTCCAGGGGATTGCAGTACCAATAAATAAATAAATAAATATATATATATATATATATATATATATATATATATATATATATATATATATATATATATATATATATATTTCGCGAGCTTTCTTGATCCAGCGGAAAAAATGAGCGCGCAATTAGCACGTTGTTGTTGAAAGTAGCGCAGTTAGATGCCATTTGAACATGCCTACATACGCCTCATTGACATTTTGACAATTAGGCGAGTACTTGTCGAGTTAGAAATATAATTATGACTAACTAATTAAACATCATTAGCGAAAAAATTAGCAGTGGCTACTCTAGTGTACTAGGAACAATATGCTGTAGGTTTGATTTGCGTAACGCAGTTCCTCTTTTTTTAAATCGTGCTGCATGATAGCTGGGACACCCTGTATATATATATATATATATATATATATATATATATATATATATATATATATATATATATATATATATATATATATATATATATATATTTATTACAGGTCGACAAACGTGCGAAACACAGGTTTTACTAACGTTTCGGCAGGAGGGCCTGCCTTCGTCAGAGTGAATGGTTACAGATGCCACGCAGGGCACATTTATAAGCCGCTTCTTTGCGTATCACACGGCTAAGTCGTTATCAGTCGTTTTAGTTTAAGAAACAAGATTATACATCACCAAAGGCACGTGGCTGTAGAGTACATACAACTGAACACGCGTATCATTATACAGTAGTGAATTGGCACGTATTAGATACCTTAGAACTTGTGTGCAATCAACTAGGTCTACAAGATAAACTGCGCACGCAGTCGCTCACTTGGCCATAAATGCAACGGGATAATCGCAGTCGAAAGACATTCAGCAGGCCTTTAAAAAAAAGTTAGAGATAAAAAGAAAATAAAAAAGCACGAAAAGCGAAATGGATGCGAGTAAAATCATGAAGCGATAAAGGCCACGGACATTATGTACGTAATAACTGACAATAGGTCAAGATCATGCAAAAAATAGACACCAGCCAGTAACACAAAACGGCGATTTGCTAAGGCAACATGGAAGTAAGCGTACCCGGGCTCTCGTTCATGCCGTCAGAAAGTGTTTTGAATTTATGAATTAGGAATGACTCTTTCACTTCACGTTCATGGTGGGATTTAAAACTCGATTCCAGTATTGTAGCCATAATGTTACTGAAAGAATGACCTGCCTCAGTGACATGCCTTGAAATTGGTAAGTTAGGAAGGGCATGCACATGAACTTTATGATTATTGAAACGATATCGAAAAGCAGTTTCGGTTTGACCTATGTATTGTACATGACAGATTGAGCATTCTAGTAAATATACGACATTTGCAGTATCACAAGTAACATTGCCCTTAATCTTGAATTTGAAGTTAGTCGCAGTACTGACTGCCAGTGTTGTCGTGGTCATGTGCGCACACACTTTACAGCGGGGTTTTTTACAAGGATGGCAACCAACCGTCTGGATGTTATTGTTCTGTTTGGTTTTGGAGGAAGTTAACAGATCCCGCAAATTTTTGCCTCGTCTGTAGACAACACGCGGTGGTTCTGGAAACGCTTTTGTAAGGCGTTCGCTCTGCATAAGTATGTTGTGGTGTTTACGTAGAATAAATGCCACGTTAGGCGCCGATGCGTTGTGGGTTAAAACCAAGTTGACCTGTGAATTACTTTTTGGATTGTCTTTGGTGACGCAGAGTGCTGCACGGTCTTGTGCGTCGGCGCGCCTCACTGCGTCATCGACTAACTTGGCCGGATATTTCTGTTTAAGAAGTGCAGTGCGTAGTTGGTTACAGTTGCTATCGAAGTCGGATTGCTCAGAGCAAATTCGCTTAAAGCGTAAGGCCTGGCTGTAAGGTATGCTGGATTTGCAATGTTTTTTGTGGCTACTTTGAAAATGTAAATACCTCTGTCTGTCAGTCGGCTTGCGGTACAGCTTAGTGGTTAATTTCGCATCCTTCAGACATACTGTGACATCGAGAAAGTTAATGGTCTCTGGTGAATATGTGTGCGAAAAGGAAATGGAAGGGTGAGCATTATTAAAGTCCGAAATAAAAGACAACAGTTCCGCCTCTCCATGTGACCATATCATGAATATGTCATCAATAAATCTTTTATAGTAAAAAGGTTTTAGCGAACGACCCGACAAGAACTTGTTCTCAAGAGATCCCATAAATATATTCGCGTAGCTTGGCCCGATCATGGTACCCATAGACGTACCGCTTACTTGAACATAATGCACTCCATTGAATTCAAAGTTGTTGTACTGAAGAATCATTTCAAGTAATATAGCTATAGTCGAGCTATCAATGGACTTGTTGAGAGCGAAGTGATCGTAAGCCTCAACCACGGACTTTATACCATCCAAGTGTGGTATGTTTGTGTAGAGAGACGTAACATCGAGAGTGACAAGGAGAGAGTTGTTAGGTACACTAAGGTTGGTAATATCGGAAAGGAAGTCGTTAGTATCTCGCAGAAATGACTGGAACGTACGGGGTATCTGGTTTATTAGGCTATCTACGTAACGCGACAAGTTTTCTGTCACGGTACCTATGCCGGAAACAATTGGGCGACCAGGGTTATTGCGTTTATGAATTTTCGGCAACAAATAGAACCTACCAGAAAAAATTAAATGACAAGGCAGCTTCTCTGATCCCTCTTAGTCCGGCAGCTGGACATACTTATGCAGAGCGAACGCCTTACAAAAGCGTTTCCAGAACCACCGCGTGTTGTCTACAGACGAGGCAAAAATTTGCGGGATCTGTTAACTTCCTCCAAAACCAAACAGAACAATAACATCCAGACGGTTGGTTGCCATCCTTGTAAAAAACCCCGCTGTAAAGTGTGTGCGCACATGACCACGACAACGCTGGCAGTCAGTACTGCGACTAACTTCAAATTCAAGATTAAGGGCAATGTTACTTGTGATACTGCAAATGTCGTATATTTACTAGAATGCTCAATCTGTCATGTACAATACATAGGTCAAACCGAAACTGCTTTTCGATATCGTTTCAATAATCATAAAGCTCATGTGCATGCCCTTCCTAACTTACCAATTTCAAGGCATGTCACTGAGGCAGGTCATTCTTTCAGTAACATTATGGCTACAATACTGGAATCGAGTTTTAAATCCCACCATGAACGTGAAGTGAAAGAGTCATTCCTAATTCATAAATTCAAAACACTTTCTGACGGCATGAACGAGAGCCCGGGTACGCTTACTTCCATGTTGCCTTAGCAAATCGCCGTTTTGTGTTACTGGCTGGTGTCTATTTTTTGCATGATCTTGACCTATTGTCAGTTATTACGTACATAATGTCCGTGGCCTTTATCGCTTCATGATTTTACTCGCATCCATTTCGCTTTTCGTGCTTTTTTATTTTCTTTTTATCTCTCTAACTTTTTTTTAAAGGCCTGCTGAATGTCTTTCGACTGCGATTATCCCGTTGCATTTATGGCCAAGTGAGCGACTGCGTGCGCAGTTTATCTTGTAGACCTAGTTGATTGCACACAAGTTCTAAGGTATCTAATACGTGCCAATTCACTACTGTATAATGATACGCGTGTTCAGTTGTATGTACTCTACAGCCACGTGCCTTTGGTGATGTATAATCTTGTTTCTTAAACTAAAACGACTGATAACGACTTAGCCGTGTGATACGCAAAGAAGCGGCTTATAAATGTGCCCTGCGTGGCATCTGTAACCATTCACTCTGACGAAGGCAGGTCCTCCTGCCGAAACGTTAGTAAAACCTGTGTTTCGCACGTTTGTCGACCTGTTTTTCTACCGCACTTTCCACCGGATCCATTGAATTTCAACCCACCATATATATCTATCTATCTATCTATCTATATATATATATATATATATATATATATATATATATATATATATATATATATATATATATATATATATATATATATATATATATATATATGGTGCAGAGGCTGTCTTCGCTTGCCGTGTGACAAATAGGAAAAGGACATACGCTTCTTAAAAAAATTTATTTGTCAACGTTTCGATCGGAGACCAATCTTTATCAAGGCAAAATTTACGAGGCTTCGATGCGCTTTTATTACATCGTCCCCCGAGCAGGCAGAGAGAAAAAAAATAAATAAAAATATAAAAATGAAAAAATGAAGAAAAAGAGTAGCCAAAGGCCCACGCGTATACACTCGGACATACAAAGAACACGTGCATCCTTGAGGAAATAAAACGAAAACATCCGGCTCCCCCTTCCTCATTTTTTCATGAAGCATGAGAACGAGAGGCTTCACAACAAGGGATAAGCTTTTAAAAAAGGGTCTACGGACTACAAGCTTCACGAGAGTCTACTGTAGTTTAATATAAGCATATTATACCACTGCGTAATGCACACAATACACGTGAAATGCAAAAAAACGCATGTTAGACAAAAGCAATATTTCCAAATATGTTATCGTTAAGTACGATGCGACGCCTTTAACAGAGCTTTTTTTTTCACTGAGTAATACTTTTAGCGGCGTAACTTCAGTTACGATCACGATCCATGCAATCGAAAGTTCCTGCGTCACAGCGATATTATGTAGCGCGCATCATTTCGCGGTTTGTAGACAACGATTACCTTGGACGGCGTTTTTCAGTGCAAGGCGTTCGTGCATCGAGCGTGAGACTTACGCGACGGGCACTTCAACCTAGCACATCATTCTGGGCTGGTGGAACTATATTCCGTTAAGACGATGCTTTGCCCCAATAGGCACACGTCACATAACCCCACACGCACCGGCTGACCACAGTTATCTTCTTATAATGCACAGACCAATGCATATTCTCCACACCTGGTTTGTCTACTTTCACATTGTGTTGCGCTAGCGGATTATGTTGGTCGCTTGGTCGCTTCCTTTCTCTCACGCTTCGTCCGTACATACGTCACTCACATAAGCACACCGCACGGCGCATATCACAATAGATCACCAAGATTCCCACGCTGCGAGCTCCAAGTAACATAAACACACACGGACCTGTGGCAACGCTAATGCCATGGCGTTTGCGGGCGGTAAATCGTACACAGACGCGCACATTCCCACTTCATTTTCACCTCACTGCACACGAATGAACGCGACGCCAATCGCCGATATGGTGACCCTCAGGCGATATGCTTGGTGTATCCGAGCGATGGAGGGAACACATGCCTTGTTGCAACTTGACGTTGCCAAAACGACGGAACGCGCTAGAGCGTTGTAAAACACTCCGCGCTGTTGCCGCTTCGGTGCACTTCAAACGCGGGACTGTCACAAGCTTCTACTGCATGGAACGATGACCGGCGACGATGATGCTAGGTACGTGCGGATAGCAGTACGAAAGAGCTTCTTCTGGAAGAAAGAAACGCCGCAGAAAATTCGAATTGACGGATCTCGGTCTCGATGCAGCGGTACCTCGCCTCTCGTCACGAACGCGCCATGCTGCATTTTTCATTGGTTCGTCTTAACCGTTACGTCATTCTAAAGAGCGGCTGTAGTTGGACGCGCATAATACAAATGGACAGCGGTACAGTTTCCTTTTTATTCTTAGCTTGTCACCGACTATACGTAAAAAGCCCAGCGCAAATGCTGCTTCGCATCTAAAAGTAAACCTTTGCGCTCCTGGATACCATTTCACTCATTGCTTCCTTTTATGGGCGAAGCCCCTTAGGGTGTGGGTCGTTCCTTCCTCTGTAGTAGTAGTAATAGTATGTAGCCACCTCTACTTTATGAGTTGCTCAATAGATGGCGCTGTGAGTATACTAGTTTATGAATGCGACAATAGATGGCGCTGTAAGTATACGAGTAAAATTGCATATATCAACACTAGATGGCGGTATGGTTTTCTTGTAGGTGATGATGAAAGATGCGCGATGGCTCTGTCAGAAGCGCGGCGTGAAGCTGCGCGACGCCGCCGCCAAGATCCTGCCGCATACGAGAGCGGGAGACCGAAGCGGCACGGCAGCGGCGCGAGGATGCTGCCGTACGAGAGCGGGAGGCCGAAGCGGCACGGCAGCGGCGCAAGGATGCCGCCGTACGAGAGCGGGAGGCCGAAGCGGCACGGCAGCGGCATAGAGTAACATAGTAAACGTAAAGAGCGGACACTCCCATTGAGCCATGCGGCCCACATGACTGCTAGCGCTCGTAGCGGCCGGCATGAACTGTGTACAAAGTTCCTCTTCCGGCCGTGCCGTCGTGCCACGATGGTTTCAGTTTCGGTTTCAATGCTCTTTGCGCAAATTTCGGGTGTTTTCTTCATTTTCAATCGTGAGAGTTCATTCGTTAGCAGTTTTTTTGGAGGTGATATAGGCTGCAGGCATGCCTATCGCAAACAGGGTGTACCCTTTGACAGTTCTTCCCATAAAAAAATAAATAAAAAGAGGCACATTTTATGTAAGCACCGTGTTTATTCAGATAGTACATAAAAATAGTTCGGATCAGATAAACCGATGTTTTCGAACTAATGCTATAGGGACTTTCAGGAATTCATACATAACGGTACATATTCATTGAAACTGAATTATGATGAGTTTATTGAAAAATACCATTGCTGTGTACAAAATAATACAGCACTCTCGAATTGTGCATGCTGTAAAAAAGTGCGCAGTATCCGCTAGCATTTAACTGAACCAGGTGACGGAAAACAGAAGCAACGATTGTGCAGATCAACTGTGCGACGTAGGATTCATTGTGAACACGAACATTTCAACATATGAGTAAACATAAATGACGAATTTGCAAAATTTATCATAATGAATAGACTCTTGACGTAACAATCAATGGAGACAATCAAACAAGCAGGAAAGAAATCAACACCAACAATAAAACAATATGAGTATTATTCTTAAAAAACAATGCCGCCTTGCTTTTCCACGACAGCTAGGGCAGAGTAATGTTTAACGGTGTAGGCGTCGTCATCCAAATAATAGACTCCTGCTGCTTGGTCATAGCTGCGCTGTAGGTTCTTGACTCGAAGTTTCCGGCGGTTGACGTGAAATTCGGCGTGCATGTTTCTCGGTAGGGGTTTCACGATGCACGTTCGGAGAAAGTTGACGTCGCTTGTTCCCATTCAACGGTGGAGCCCAGTGGAGTTGTATCACGATGCCACGGCCAGCTTCAGTGGAGGTGAACCTGCGGCATTTTGATGGTACGTGTGACTCAGTTAATTTACATAAATACGCTCCTTTCGTACGGCTTTTAAACGGAACCAATCTGCTTAGAAACATTACGTTCAGCATTCTGGGTGCTCTTCTCACCATTTTTTCTAATTTCTCAACACCACTAGGACGCACATGTGACCCAAAAGAACTAAAAAAATTGCGGGCCATCATAGAACGCTGTCACCCGTCCGCGGAAGCCAAAAAAAAAAAAAAGCCTGCCGTGGGCAGCGCACGCAGCCAATGCGGAAATAGAATCGAGGAGAGAGCGAGAATGAGCACGGACTCGGTTTGTATTCCCCAGAAAAAGAGGAGAGTATCACCAGTTTCAAATATTTAGAGGTCTTAGAAGCCCCTCTCCCCTCAGTCTATTTGTTTGCCTACGCAGCACAGAGAAGGAAATAAGAGGAGGAGGTCACGATGCCACTCTATTGGCTGTTACGTGTCACGCCACGAAGTCGCACGCTCCTGCGGCCAATGACAACATACGTCGTGACCGTTGGGAACTGCTGGGTTTGAAGTCGGCCGAGTGGCGTCAAGCCCGGCCCTGTTGTGTGGTTGTGTGAGCTGTTAGTAAGCGTGGTGCGCGGCATTGTCTTTTGTGTCTCGTGTGGTCGCGGGCCGGCGAAAAGAAAACGACTAACACGGTGGCTACTTCTGAGAAGCGTACCACCCGCTTCTCTGTGCTGCTTCCAAGAGAGAACAGTGTGAAATGCGCTGTGAATTGTTGCAATGCCCGCGTCCACTTTTCCTGTGTGCAAGGTGTATTTGCAAGTGTATGCAAGCAGCTGCAGCGTCGTTCATGTTGAACGTTCGGTTCCTGCCTTCGTTTGTTTTGGCCGCACATGGAGGTGCCTGCAGTGGTTATTTTAAAGAGAATTATGGGCCGTGCTTTGAAATCATGTCGGCTCTCTGTGGAGTAAATTATTGAAGACGGACGCGGAACTCGGGATATTAGATGTCTTCTGTGATTTCAATGGGTGTGTTGCGCCGTTGATTATTCAAGCGTGGAAGCCAACTTGTGAGTATTCCAACTTGAACTCACCCACTGCGGCTGATTCAGACTTGCGTCTTGGTGAAAAAAACAAAGGGGAAGGGGTGGCGAAATTCGATCGACTTTTTGATCACGGTGCGTGTTTTCTTTCTCTTTTTGCTCCTACTACGCGGCCGTTATGGCGGGAAAATGTTCGGGGCACGTATTTCACCGCTCCCATGCTAGCAGCGTGCTTTACCTATTTTAGTGATTGAAATTTTCTACGTTTACTAATGCCCCGTTCTCCCCAGCAGTATATAATGCATGTCGTGTGATAAACTAGACCTGGCGCTGTGGTTGTCTAATATTTGCTCTCCGGAAGGCGTGACCGTTACTTGCGTCTACGCAAGATCCAGGAAAATTTGAAGGATGCAGTTTAGCTTTGTGTAAGTTGGGGAAGGGCGGGGGGGGGGGGTTATCACGGCATTGTTAGCTCTACTCTTATTAGTACAGTATCTCAAAACTGCTCGTTTATTCTGGTGGCGACTTCCATTCTGCATTCATCTTGCATTCAATCAGGTTTTGTTAGTTTTCCCAGCTTTGTGCTTTCTTGCACGGTCTAAACAAGTCGCGTCAGAGAGAGAGAGAGAAATGTTTTAATGAAGAGCTGGAGATGTTTGCCTGGTAATTGCTCTACTGAATGGCTGTGAATGGTGGTCTGATTGAGTGTTCTTTATTATGACGTTCAACTAGCTTTATTCCCGCTTGTAAGCTTTGTGAACACCATGGTGTATGAGGTTATGCGTGTGAAGATAATGGTAGGACTATTCGGTTTTCTTTGGGAATATTGTAGGCGTACGAAGCAATTCGGTACTCACCATGATCGGCAAACTGTTGCGAATGTAATAATTTGATAACATTTCTGTGAGTTCATTTTATTTCCTGGCCTGATGCCCTTGCACGGAACCATTGCATGTAACCGTCGTGAACTAAGAATTTTCATTGAGTTGCAATTCCGAAAGCGATGGTTATGTTCAGTATATATGAAAGTACACTTCACCAATTTCACAAAAGATAACATTGTGATTTAGAGATAGAATGCCGTGTCGAATCCCGGTGGATTTCACGATGGAGAACGCAAGCGCGCTAGCCAAGGGTGACATTGTTTTCAGTAGGTGGAATGCCATTCATGTTCCCCTGCTTGTTTACACACACGCCTGGGTAAGTATGCGCAGCCAGTGTGCAAAAAAGGCACATGAGAGAAGGTTGGGTAGCATTGATGTTTTGAAGGCGAGTTTATCTCCTCTACTAAAAAGCGCTGGCTAATTTCTAGTACAATACCATGTTAGCGCTAGTAATTTGGCATGGCTTCATTGGAGACGCGTCCAAGTTATTGTAGCATGTTTATTTGTCGTTAGCAGGTGGCGGTTATAACGAGTATTTCTAACCGAAAAACTTGTTTTCGGCGTGCTTTACGTGTTATTCCACAATAAAGCCTGATTTCTTGGTTTGAAAGGTGTCGATTGTTTGGATTGCTCGGTGTATGACAGGGACGCGGTCGTACGCTCTGAAACGCTTGTGCTCAACGCCCTCAACTGCATAGCACTGCGTTTGAAAATACGCTTTTCATCCCGTATCTGCGGCCTAGGGAGAAGCTGTACAAGCATAATGCAATACAAACAATTCGCTTTGCTTACCTTTTCTTCACAAATGCGTAAACGTGGGCACCGCTGAAGCTGGAGAGTGAGGAGAATGGCGTCGCGGTGGTGCAGGTGATCCAGGTATGGTCAGGCCTAACAATGATGCGTGCGGATGCGCCGTAGTCATGGCAACCGCCGTTTTAAAGTACGAAGAACTATTCCACTAATTAAGCATTTTAAAAGATTGCTTTTAACGCATAAGTTATTTAATAGCAGCACAGTGATCGATTGTTTCTAGTTCAGATTTTGTGGTTGCGCCACCTGTCAGGCGGCATGAACCCTACGTGCCTGGGCCGCGGAAGGCGGCCATTGACCACTCTTTATGTTTACTATGTTACTCTATGGCAGCGGCGCGAGGATGCTGCCGTACGAGAGCGGGAGGCCGAAGCGGCACACTCTTTTATTTACACGTCGCCTGGGTAAAACAGGAACGCCAGAGCGCTGCCCACAACCGGCAGCCTGAAGGCCGCCCACAACGCTGCCGAGGCGGCACGAGAACGGCGGCAAGAGGAATATTTACACGCTTTATGTGCAGTAAACGCCGTGCATTGTTCGCGAAGCCGGAGCACTTGCACGGCCGTGGCACTTGCACGATCGCGTTCCGTTGGCTTTCGTTGGGCATGCTACCGACCTCGCGTCGTGGAACGCGAAGAGGAACGCTACGCGCGTCATGTCTTCCTTCTAGCCTTGCCGTTAATTCTCCAAGGGCGAGCGGGGAACGCGGCCACTCTTGGCGCGCTTTCTGTTTCGCTTGGATTCGCGCTCGCTCTAGGCGCGCTTTCTCTTTCGCTCGGGAGCGGACACTTTCCCTGCATTTCACCGATCACAAAGCGGTGATAATGAAGAGACCACGTAAACCAACAGTACAATAAAAGCTTGATGTTTAATATATACACGGTGTTTCACACTCCTTATATGATGTATTGGGCGAATTTCACGGAAGAGTTTCACGGTTTACCGATGATTCCCTCCGGAGCTTCGCCCCACTCATCATAATTCACCCCGTGGATATGCTGCGATTTTTTGCTAAAAGAGAAACTCTACGGAGAATCATCTTTCGATGTTGTCTAAGTGATGCGTAATTGTAAGGTTTGCTGTACGTTGCAGGCAGCACTCCGCCGTATTTGGACGGTGTCGGCACGGCGTCTGTCATCTTTCCCGTAGCGTTCGTCGGCGTCTAAAGTGATGCGTAATCGCGGAGTTTGTTGTACGCACTAGCTGCACGTTGCAGCACTCCGCAAAATTAGGATCATAACAACAGCTGCTTGAATTGCGCGCGTAAGACGGGCAGAAGATGCCAGCTTCCGGGACAAACACAGGACCTTCCGGTGGCTTCACAAGCGCCCGCCTCGGAGAGCGGGGATGCGCCGTCGAGCCTTTTTAATGGAGGTCAGTGGCTCTAGCAGCTTTCGAAGGGACTGTGCTACGCGTTCCGCGCAGGCCTCGCGTTTTAGGGCGCAGCTCTTAGGCGCCCGTTCCTCTGTTGAGCGGCGTCGCCGTTGGCGTCCGTGTAACCGATAGAGCGAACGAGGACGACAGAACGAACGCGTACCACTCGAGCGCTGGCAGTTTGTGGCAATATGTAACGAATGTTACTTTGATGCGACTGCGGAAAGCCAGGACATCAAACACAGTTGGCGTTGTCCCAACACTCAGAATTCTGCCTAATGCTCAGAATTCGCATTAGGCAGTATCGTAATCGTCGGTGAATTGTTCAGTCGAGAAGCTTCCAGGTGCACAATGACAGTTGCCGCCCACAGCTAGCAAGAAAAAAATTGGCCGCGTATCTGCGTGCTTCGCTGCAAATGTCGTGTAAACACGATAGAAGAGGCGCTGTGTGGGATATGCACGCCATCTGGCAATACGTCGGGAAACATGAGTGCTGTGTTGCGTGCTGGTAGTCCCGGCGCAGCAGCAGGCGAAGACCGGCGGTGACCAACGCGACCGGCGGGGACGCCAGCCAGCCCGAAAACGCGGTTTGGCGCGAAGCGCTGAAGCAGAGAAACGTCCGCACTCAACGAGTACTCTCCACACACTCTTTTATTTACACGTCGCCTGGGTAAAACAGGAACGCCAGAGCGGTGCCCACAACCGGCAGCCTGAAGGCCGCCCACAACGCTGCTTTTTCATTTTTAAATATTTTTTTTTCACCTTCTTGGCCTTCTCAAAACTAAAGTTTTTCAACACCAACCCATGGCATTCATACAGTGCAACAGAACCGAAACCGAAACACAACAATGAGCTCGTGCGAAGGGCACGGAGGAAGGCAAATTTCAGCGCAGTCGCATTTTCAGCTTTGTTGAAACAGCGCTCACTAGACGACGACGAAGTAAAAGAAGGCACAGGACAGGCGCTGCCTGTCCTGTGCCTTCTTTTACTTCGTCGTCGTCTAGTGAGCGCTGTTTCAACAAAGATGAACGCATACCAACTCGCTCAAGCTTCCATTCTTATGCATTTTCAGCGCAGCTTAAGAAACTAGGGTCCTTAAAATTACGTATGTATGCATTTTCTATTAAAGGAACACGCCACCTAATACTTACTTAGTGATGTTGCACCTCAGATATGCATGATATTTACTTTTTGATCGACAACGTTCACAAGTATGAACAGCCGTACCAGTTCAAGACGGCTGGCCCTTGGGCAAGTGGTTCAACTTTGGCCGAGTGGCTGAATCGAGGGACGTGCCGACAAACAGAGAGACAGACAGGAAGACAGACAGACCAAAATTTCTGCGTTTAAGTTCCCCAAGAAAGACTATCGTCTTTAAAAATGTCCGATTCATCCCGCATAAGAATCGGTATAACACGAAAGTGAAACGTGTCGTCACAGAAGTAGTTGATTGCTTATAGTTCATTGGTATATGAGAGCTTGCACAATGTCTACTGTTGTTTGGCAAATATAGCACCGCTTGATGTGGACGCACTCATGTTGACGCCTAGTGGCTTCTCCGTACCGACGATAACGCCCATGATCACGATTTAACCCTTGCGGGAGCTGGAGTTCTTACATATACGTGGGCACCGCATATGGTAAATCCCGTGCAAAGATGGCAACAAGCACATAATAAACGGCGATACTCGATATGCATTCCTTCAAAGCGTCGTGAAACGCGAAGAGAAACGCTACGCGCGTCGTGTCTTCCTTCTAGCCTGGCCGTTAATTCTCACAGAGCGCGCGGGGAACGCGGTGCGACAGCCAGGCGAGCGTCGGAGAGCTATATTTCGATATGGATGGATGCTATGAGCGAGACCTGGGCTAAAGCCGCCACCTCGCGGTGTTAAAGCGTTGACGAAATTTAACCTCTCCTATTGGAAACGCGCCGAATGCGACGGTCGTAGCAACGGCGCTTTTTTTGTTTTCTTTTTTTGTTTTTTGTTTTCGAGCCTGGTGGCACACATGTCACCTCGCCGTTATAACGGGGACGCTCATAGCATCCATCCATCCATCCAAGAGCACTGTGAAAGTGTGAAAGATAAAAGGCGCGCTCATGTAGTCGCCGCTATGCGTTGGTGGTAGCTTAGTGGGCTTAACGCCCTCCACCCATCGTCGTGGACCGAGAGGTCATGGGTTCGACTCCTATGAACGGAACTTTTCATACAGTTTTCTTTCTTTGCCATCTGATGGCGTTCATTTTGCTGACGTATTTCCAGGACGGAAATACGTGAATGAAAGTCTTGGTTGACCCCGGCGTAAAACACTTTCGTGTTAAAAGACAATATTACCAATAAACTGAAATCGAAACAAGCCAAAGTGTCCTTATTTGTAGCACCATTCCCTGCAAGGCGCAGTTTGGCGCAGGGTTTTATTTTTGGCGCAAATTGCCAGCGATGGAGCAGGATGTCACAGGAAAACTCGCAGGACACTTGAGCCTCGCCTTTAAGTGGAGAACTCGATAGCGTAATCGGACCCCGTGCTCATCTTCTCAATTGCTAGCCAGGCTTCTGTTCTCGATGCATGCCTCAACCGTGCCACAAGAACACGAACGACTGTGCGCGTAGCATTGGCTGTTTCAAACTATCCTAGAATGCCTACTGCAAGTACAGTTGCCCACTGCGCCATAATGCCCGCTAAACCATAATTCCTTTCTCGAATCGGTAAAGGACCCAGTACGCATCCGTAAGGCAACACGCGAACCTACACACTGTTCACTTTGTTGGTGCTGTTGCAGGTGATGATGATTAAATATGTATGAGCGCTTTGCAATGATTGGGTCTTTAAAATTCCCACTCATTGCACAGTTCACATGTTTTGATACCTGGCGCGATTCTACGCTTCTGCCACACAATATTACACGTGTTAAGGCGAGACCCTGCTTTTGATGCATATTTCTTTATTTCTGAGTAGATTTTTATGAAACTTTCACAGCTTATGTATGTTTATGTCCTGATTTCCCATATGCGACTATTTGTAGTGCAATTTGCAGTTGTTGAAATATCGGGCATCTCATGTAGCTTGTTGGAGCAAGACTTATTTCTAGAGTGACATATAACGCAAATCAGCATGTCACAATAACCTGGAATGAGTACCGTATGTAGTAAAACAAGAATGGTTGTTCTAGGCCCATTTGAACAAAATTTATGGTATGTTGAATTTTCGTGAGCAATATCCCGGCTTCACATGAACTCACTCGAAAATGCTGAACGTACCATAACTTTTGTTCATGTGAGTTTAGAACATCCATTCTTATTTTACTGCGTACACTAATAATTCCAGATTATTGTTATATGCTGATTTACTTAATAACTTTCTCAGTTTAGAAATTAATCTTGCTTTTAACAATACAAAAACTTAAGAACTACATATCCTATTAGAACAATAATAGCATGTTTAAAATCAGCAGATAAATATACATAAGCTGTGACAGTTTCATAAAAAGCTACTAAAAAATAAACAAACATGTTTTTGAAGTAGGGTCTCCGCTTAACGAGACTCCTCCATTACATGACATTCATAGCGTTTTTAACGCGATAGCGTTAGAGAGCTCGTGTCGCAGAAATTCCGGTGTCGGCGACGGTGTCGGCACCGTTGGTTGTGAGCGAAAAATCATCCGTGACCGAAAAATCGAGAAAGAAGCAAATAAAATAAAGAACAATATCTTCGGTCCCATTGAGGATCGAACCCGGGCCGTTCGCGTGGCAAGCACGTGTCTTACCACAAAGCCACGATGGCACTTGCAGCTGCTTCGGGAAAAAAAACACTACATAAATACCATGTAATGAAAGGAGTCTCCTTAACGCATTTTGTTCGGCAGGTGTCACGACGAAAACGAGCCCATTCGGCGATTTGTAGGCGCATCCACGAGGCCATCAAATTACGTCGAAAAAGGCCGGGATAGTGCAGCCATCACCGCTAAATACACACACGAACTTTCAAACAGCTCTAAAAATGGACAACTATGTCCATCTAGCGAAAAACATATCAAGCCAATACCGGCTTTCTATAGGAGGCGTTGATCAAGCAAACAGCAAACGCTAGATAATGTGCTGCCATATGTGAGGCATTGTGAGAAATATGTCTCGACTTTTTATGGCATCCGAGATGGCGGGCCCGCGGTGTGTATCTTGGAGGCCATGCGCATGCCATGCGACTCTTGTTTTAGATCAAAAACATGTACCATTCGCGCGCGCGCGCGTGTGTCTGTGTGCGTGTGTGTGTAACAATACACATTAATAACTATGCACTTAGTGGTTGAAGTGCGCACTAGGGGCCGGATTTCGCTATCGCGTTCAACTCCTAAAAGCGAAGGTTAAGGGACCCCTAATTTTTGCGAAGTAGTTTGAAGCAATAGCTCCTGCTTGACACGCAGACAGTGGCGTATCAACTCGTTCACGAGTGGGGAGGCTGACGTCTCTCACTCCGTCCGCCGTATATATATATATATATCGCGTTTCAAGAAATGTGTCCAACCTTCTCAAAAAACCAGGAAAATGCGATATTTGATTGCTGCCATCAGAATTGGTTTTTCTGTAGAGGCAGGGATTTTAAGATGGTTAAAGAAATTATTGGGACTGTAATTAAAAAAGTTAATTTAATTAACTTTTCAATTAGTGGAGTTAGGGGGTTGTGTCAAATGGGAGAATTGAAGTTCTTCATGCCAGAAAACCAACCCAATTTTGAGATTTCGAAGAAGTGGCGTCTAGTAATAATTACGAAGTAATGAAATTCAAAAAAAAAGTTGTGGAACTCAGCCGCTGAGGAGAGAAAACAAGGTTGCAAGGTTAAGCTTGTGTTTGATAAACTAAAAGTGAATAATGCTCTCTACGCGTGGAACGACGAAAGTAGTGAAAGGTATAGGTATAGCACTGAACCAAGAACAGCCAACGTTTGACACGAACAGCGCGAATGTCAATCTTTCAAAATAATTAATGTAAATGCGAGAAGCATGTTGAATAAGCAAGATGCACTAGAGACACTAATATTGGAGCATGAACCCGACCTTATCGTTATTACAGAGACATGGCTGAGTGGTGATATATCTGACGCGGAAATTATTCCCCCGGGCTATAGCATAGTTAGGCAAGACCGATCAAGAAGAGGAGGAGGTATCGTGATTAAACAAGATATAGAATTCACCACCATAGCAGTCCCAAGCGACATCGAAGCAGTTTGGATCAAGATAACGTTAAGCAATCGCAGCGTTTTCATTGGGGGAGTATACAGGGCTCCTACAAGACGCTAGAACAAATTACTCATTTACGTAACTTCGTCGATTCAAAATTTAAACCCGGTGAAAATATGCTGTTGTTGGGTGATTTCAATCTTCCCGATATTGATTGGATTTGCTATTTACCTGGTGAAACAGATGTGACACTTAGTGAAAATTTCTTACAATTACTATTTTGTTATAACCTAGTACAAGTTGTAAAGGATCATACGCGGATATGCGCAACAAGATCCTCCCTATTAGATCTGATATGTGTGTCTAACTCCCTAATTAGCTTTATATATGATGTAGTAGTCTGATGGTATGGCTGACCACAAAATGGTTATATTATGTCTTGACTTATCTCCATACTGTTTGCAAAAGGAATTACCAAAACAGATATTGAATTTGCATGCCGCGGATGATGTTAGTATATTAGACTATCTTGAACATTCGTTTGATGAGTTTGCCTCAATATACAAGTCCAAGGGTAGTACGGACAGCTTCTGGGAATACTTTTCGTCTGTGGTGGCTATCTGCATTGAACGTTTCATACCCAAGTGTAACAAAAAGAGAAAGTTGAAAAACCCATGGATCAACAGAGAAATAATACACGCGAAAAGAAGAATCCAGAGGAAAAGGAAGGCATGTTCCAAAAACTCGAGCACGGACATGAACACCCTCCGCGAAATGAGGAAAGAACTTAATAGACTTGTTCTGGAGGTCGAAGCACAATTTTTATAACGTCACATTGCAAAAATTTCTCGCGGACGCACCTGCTAAGTTCCGGCGATATGTCAACCCATCATCTAAACCTTATTCTTCAAATAACCGGAAGGTTACGAAGGAACGCACAGAAGCTTTCAACACATTTTTTTCTTCAGTATTCACTCGTGACGATGGAACGGTGCCAGTCATGCCTGTTTCCCCTGACCGTCCCTCTACTGACAATATCGTGATTAAAGAAGGCGTCCTAAACCTTCTGTTGCGTATTAACGTTAAGAAAAGTGCTGCCACAGATGGTATTCCTAATGAGTTTTTATACCGGTACGCTGAGTGGGTAGCTAAATATTTGACATTAGTATTTCATTCATCGATTACCCGTTCTGACTTTCCTAAGGCTTGGAAACAAGCCAAAATTGTACCCATTCACAAGGATGGCATTTCGACCGATGTGGGTAATTACAGGCCTATTTCCCTCTTGAGTACCTAATCTAAGCTGATGGAGCATATTGTTAGTAAACACCTTTCAGATTATCTCGAGACACATAATTTATTATCTCCAGCTCAGCATGCATTCCGCAAAGGCTTGTCTACCATAACGCAACTTGTAGAATTAGTTCATAATATATCTGAAACAATCAATAGCCGTGGACAGATGGATCTCATCTTTCTAGACTTTTCCAAAGCATTTGATAAAGTATCTCACCCAAAATTGCTGTCCATAATTCATGCCTTCTTTAAAAATCCCAATATAACTCACTGGTTCGAATCTTATCTTCATTCTAGAGAACAATACGTCGAAATAGGTGGCTATAAGTCAAGTCCCCTGCCAGTAGTATAAAGGGTACCACAGGGCAGTGTATTAGGGCCTCTGTTGTTTTTAATATTTATTAATGATATTACAATGTGTACAAGTGTTCCACTTCGACTATTCGCGGATGATTGTGTATTATATAATAGAATAAAATCAACAGCCGATAAATGAACTTACAGGCTGGCTTACAAAAGATCTCTCAGTGGTGCAGCCAATGGCAGATGACACTGAACCCAGAAAAATCTGTGTCTATGACTATAACAAGGAAAATAACAGTTCATTCCTACACGTGCACAATTAATGACACTGAATTAAAGAAGGTAAAGCAACACAAGTACCTAGGAGTCATATTCACTGATGACCTTAGGTGGAACTCCCACATAGATATGGTATGCAAGACAGCCAGCAGAGCTCTATGGGGTCTCGGACGGAAGCTACGCAGTGGAACCCCTCTAATTAAAAGCTTAGCATATACAACCTTAATAAGACCTATTATAGAATATGCCAAAATAGTATGGGACTCTCACACGGCAATAAATCGACAGAAATTCGATCGATTCCAACGTCTAGCAGCTAGATTTATCTTTAAGAAATATCGTCGCTGTTACTCCCCTACTGAACTGTGCCGAAATGCAAATCTTCCTGCTTTAGAATTAGGGACAGCGGTGGAAAGATTAAAGTTCCTGTTCTTAATTGTTCATAACAAGCTTAAGATTAATGGGCCCGACTTTTTCAGATTATCACCGAATCCACGTTTCAGGCACAGGCATAGTATGTATAATGAACCTCCATTGACGCGAATCGACTCCTTTAAGTATAGCTATTTTCCACAAGTAATTAATGACTGGAACATGCTGCCCGACTCGCTGGTTTCCTCTTCCTCCATTTCTGCGTTCTTAAACGAGCTTCATACTCTCGCCTATTCGGGTCATTCGGCGTTTACAAACACTAATCATTAACGTTACGATGTGGTCTCGACGAGTACATTTGTGTTGTTTTTTTTTCTTTTCTTCTTTTTCTCTTTTTTGCATATATCTGAAGCAAGCATGCTGCAGTGCCCTTGAAATCATGTTCACATTTATGTCGCGTGTATATTTTACAGCGAAATCTGTTATGATTTCATTTCACCGGCCGTTTTTGGCGCCGTAGTTGTCCGCCGCCGCTGCCGCCGCCGCCGCCGCCGGTGTCCGTAACCACTATCGCTCGAAATAAGAAAAAAAAAACGAAATAAGAAAAAAATTCCAGGATGGAACGAGGTTCGAACCTGGGCCCTCTGCGTGGGAGCCCAGTATTCAACCCCTGAGCCATGCCGGTGCTTGATACTGCCTTGCAAAAAGACCCTATACAGTCTTCATGTCGGGAAGGAACCACATTAACATGTGTAATGTAGCGTGGTAGAAGAGTAAAAAAACCAACCAAGTGTCACACAATGCGAATTCTGTAACCAGGCGTCACACAATGCGAATTGCGCAACGAGTGAGTTGTTGAATGCTTCCAACCCATTACAAAGGGCTCTGCCATAATTCTTCGTCGTCATTAGCCACAGCATCAACAAAGTGCACATAATGCCTTACAGGTGTTTAGCAGATACTACGGTTCTGTGCAGAATGACTAAAAATTGCGTAGTGGCTGCTTCCTTCCTTCACAAAAATTATGATTTATAGCGTAGTGGGTTCCGCGCAAGTGCACTTCTATTGGTTGCCAAGGAAGTCCATAAGGCTCCCATGATCCATTTCCTAAGGGTCTCAATAAAGTTAATTCCCTTTCTCTATCTCTTTCTCGCGTTAGCGTATGTTATAAAGTGTGGTGGGAGAATGAAATAACGACCGGGCGTCACACAATGCGAAGTACGTAACTAGTGGGTCATTTAAAGCTTCCAACCCATTACAAAAGGCTGAGTCATAATTCTTCATCGTCATCAGTCGTCGCATCAAGAAACTGCACATAATGCCTTAAAGATGGTACCTCGCTTCTCCGCAGAATGATGAGTAATGTCGTGGTGGGTGCTTCCAACTTCACAAAAATTATTGTTTGTGGCGTAGTGGGTACGTTGCTAGTGTAGTTGTATTAGTAGCCACAAGAGAGTTTATAATGGGCTCTAGAAATGCCGCTCTTCGAGCTTTCGCTGTGACTGTGCTGCGCTTTCCGCGCAGGCCTGGCGTTTTTTTTATTGAACTGTATCTGATTGTTCATCCATTCCTGTAATGACCCTTCTAGGGTTAACAGTATTAATAAACAAACAAACAAACAAACAATTCAATGGCGAAACCTAAACAGAAGCATGGAAGAACGCAACTGCCATATTCTTCTGAGACGTCCAAATTGAGTGAATGACTTTTTATGTAGCGCTAGGCATCTTAAGATGGTTAGAGACATGACTTGAGACAGTAATTAAGAAAGTTTAATTAATTAACTTTTTATTTAGTGGAGTTAGGTGACTGTCGAATTGGGGAGTATAAGTTCTTCGTGCCTGAAACCCATCCCAACATTAAGATTTCGACAAAGCGGCCTCTAGTAATAATTACGAAGTAATGAAATTCAACCCAATTCGATGGCTTTCGCTGTTGAAAGCCGTTGCATTTGGTGGAATTTCATTACGCCACAACAATTACTGGAGGACGCTTTTTCGAAATCTCAAAGCTCGGATGGGTTCCTCGCATGAAGAACTTCAATTCTCCCATTTGACACAATCACCTAACTCCACAAATTAAAAAAATCACAGCATATCCACGGAGTGAATGATGATGAGTGGGCGAAGCTGCGGAGGTTCATCGGTAAACCGTGAATCTTCCGTGAATTCTGCCCAGTACATCATCACCGACGTGAGATCGGGCGCGTTTATACTAAAGGTTCGATGAGAGTTATGATGACTTGCAGCTCACTTTAATTTTACATGTACGCTGTGAATTTTCATTGTTTAATCACGCACAGGAGAAATCGCACACACGCACTACCTTGGAGGTCAAAATCCAGGGCCTATATATACGGGGTGGTCAGTCAACGGTTGTGCAGCGCGAGCGGTCGGCTTTTTCAATCAAGACACTGCCGCGACGCTGCCTGCGTCGGCGCCGCTGCGCCGCGAGGCAAGATAGGGGGGGGGGGGAACCGTAGGAGTGGAGGAAGAGGGGGAAGCGTAGGAGAGGAGAGGGCGATACATATCACGTACTGTCGCCGCGCATTGTCTTTAGGGAGCCTTCATGTGTGCACGCCCCCTCCGTTTTTAAGACTGGTTATGGGAGAGGGGAGGGGAAGTGGAGAGGGGTAGAGGACATGGGGAATGGTGAGGGGTAGTGGAGAGGAGGTGTGTGGAGAGGGTATGCGCATGCGCAGTAAGGGTGGTCACGCCGCACACCACCACCACCGGACAGATACTGCCGGCTACCGGGAGATACGCCGGACAACGGAGACGTGACAAGGTTAGACTAAGAGGAGCTACGCCCCTAAAAGTTAATTAATGTAACTTTCTTAATTACTGTCCTAAATGATGTCCTTAACTACGTTAAGATTCCTGCCGCTACAGAAAGAGCAATACTGAAAGCCCCGAGCAAATATCGCACTTTCCTGATTTTTGTAGAAGGTTGGACACATTTCTTGGAACACCCTGTATATATATATATATATATATATATATATATATATATATATATATATATATTATATATATATATATATATATATATATATATATATATATATATATATATATATATATATATATATATATATATATATTATCATGACGATGAGCAGTGGCCTAGCTTGGGCCCTCGTGCTTGACCAGCACGAGGAAGAGAAAGACGAGGCAGAGAATAAAAACAGCCGGCCTGCAGCAAGGGCGTTGTCTCTGTTCTCTTCTTCCTTACAATGGCGCAGTCTACGACCATCGAACCGTAAGCTTACGCGCTTCCTCGTCCATGGCACCCGCCAACGAGCAGCCGCAGTAAGCGCGAGTTGAGGACGACGTCCAGGTCTCCTCGGCACCTGCTCACCTGCAGCCGCTGCAACCACCGTTCGGGGACGGCGCCTAGGCCTCCTCGGCGGCTCGACACCACTTTACCGATACCTGTTCACGACAAGGGACGCCGTTCACGCGTCCTTGGCCATGGATCCCGCCGGAGTGACCACCGGGAACGCCGCGTACTCCGCGAACTCCGCCCATTGCTCGCCCGGCGCCTCAAACGTCAACGACGAGGAACTATTACGTGTCCTGACCGCTTGTCCGACAGCTCGACCGCTTGTCGTCGGGGAACTCCGGGTTCTCGCCTGCCGCTTCACCATCGTCGGCTGTTTGGGCAGTGCCGGTGTTCCGCGGCTTTCAAGACGACGTTTTCCTTTGGATTGACACCATCAACTCGCTCGGCACCCACCATGCCTGGTCGGACTATCAAAAATGGGTGATTGCCATCGACAGCCTTCGCGATGCCGCTAAGGCATGGCATGCCTACGAAGGCGTCAGGCAGCGATCCTGGTCGGCATGGTGTGCAAAAATCACAAATCTTTTTCGTCCTCTTTCACATGCCCGTGACCCTATCCCCTCAGACCCACTCTCGACCACGCATGGGGGCTGTGGGGCACACCACTTCGACGGCGCGGCTCGGGTGCGCACAAACCTGCCCTCCGTCCGAGATCGCGAGGAACAGCGCTTCTATGATGTAGCTGTGCCCTTCCCCAACGTGCCCTCTCTCGGGCATTGAGCTCATCTGGGGCACCAGCTCGATGGGGCTTCGGTGCCCTCGAGCCCCACGACAGAAACCCTCTCGGACTGTCCTGAAACTGACGTTGGACGCCGGTCCTGCAGTCCACTGCTGGTCTCCGCCTCTGCGCCGGTACACGACATCTTAACATCACTGAGAGAGGCCGAGACCACTCCTCGTCCAGCGCAGTTGGAGGAGCCGGCCCCAGATTCGCCTTCGCTCGGGCACATACAGACACCAGCTCCTGTCGTGCTTCACACGCCTACGGTGCAGGCGCCGGAAGAGCCCAAGGCATCCATCGCTGTGCTCGATGACGAGTTTCATGAAGGACACAACCTCGGCGCTGAAGACACTCGCAGCAACATCTCCAACGAGAGCAACGCAGAAGGCCGCGCGGCAGACGACACCGGCCGCGAGCAGGCTTTTCCGCCAAGGATCTCGAATTCTGCGACGTTGCCAGACACCACGACCACCTTCGCGCAGGTGCCAGCACCTCTGGTGTCTGGCGCGCCTTTCGTGAGTGTACCGGAAGATCTCGTGGCACACACCACTGTGCTCACAGACCCACCGGAGCCGCTTCCAGAGCATTCCTTGACCAAATGCGCGCCACATCACTTCACATTGAGTGAAAAGGTTCTCCGGGACAAGCGCGAGAATGTTGCCTTGTGGATTATCCCAGAGCCCATTGAAATGCGATCTTCTTTTCCAAAAAACCTGCACTAGAGCCCCCAGCCAAGGCAGCGGGTGTGTGCTTTCGGATGCTGTTCCGGCAAGCTTCTTTGGCCGTGCCGCGTCCACCGCTTACTCCGCGACACAGCCGAAGCCCACCGCCAGATGTATGTATTGCAGCTGTCCACAAAATGTTACTGAGTGGCCGAGACCCGCCACCGCGATACAGTCAGTCTCGTCCTCCAGATCCACGTATGGAGCAACCCCGAACCAAATTGCAGCGTGGCCGGCACAGACCACGGAGATGTAGTCAATGCCGCCCACCAGAAGCGTCATCGGCAAAGCACCAAGCCAAGCCCCAGCGTTGTAGCGACCGACCACAGCGACACAGCCAGCATCGGCCACCAGAGACATTGTCGGCGGCTTTGATCTTTCGCAGTCATGGCCGAGTGTCATGACGATGAACAGCGGCCTAGCTTGGGCCCTCGTGCTTGACCAGCACGAGGAAGAGAAAGACGAGGCAGAGAAAAAGAACAGCCGGCCTGCGCCAAGGGCGTTGTCTCTGTTCTCTTCTTCCTTACAATATATGTATATATATATATATATATATATATATATATATATATATATATATATAAAGAGAGAGAGAGAGATTTACATTTTCTTTAAATATGACGTGATTTTTTGTATTCGTAGAGATGATTTGCTTTTCAAGACTGTTTGTTTTAAATTAAGGAAGAATCTGCACAAACAGATTCTGCAGGCTGGGCCATCCTATACCGCGACAACAGAGCAGTGTTTTATAATTTTGGAAATATTACCGTGAAGTTTAAGAAGTACAGCCACATTTAACCTGCTATTCTTCTGAGCATTCCATCTGCAAACCTCACAGTCTCAGTTTGGCGTTGTAAATACGATGAGTATGAAGAACCTGCTATGACCCTAGGACCTTAAATTCTCACTTAAACAAAACATGTGGCTGACAAAGCAAGGTACATCGCAGAAGTCTTCAGAATGACCCGAGTGCAAATTTCTTTACTATTAAGCCCATAACAGTATTTCTAAAGAAGAATATCAAGTTCAGTCGATTAATATTTATAGAAACCACATTGAGCTGGTTGTTATAGTTATAAGATTATAAATGACTACGAATTTATATACTAGGTGTCGTTCCTTGCCCTCCTACTTTTCACAGCTTGGGTGGGGGGTGGACGGGAAAACGGTCAAGTGGCCCTTTATTTTTCCCTTCCGGCTCCTCCAAGTAAATCGCCTACGTAAACTGTGTAAGCTCAAACTTTCTTTGAAAAATGTGGGCGATTGTAACGTTAAACTGCCCCGCATTGTCTCCTTCCGTATAGGTCGTTAGCTGCTAATGATTGGTCGAAATTTTCTGGGTCATGCTCACTGAACCTGCTCGTAACACGACGCAACAAATGACACGTAAATGATCCATTGCGTAATTATCATTTACGCAGGACTGCGTAAAGAAATAATAACAATAAACTATTTTCAATATGGTGTATTATTGACAATTGGTTCTTTGCTTTCCGTCAAAAATTTACCGTGAGTCATAAAATCGCCTCCTTGTTACGCGACGTCGCAAGTATGCGAAATCTCGCGGCGTTAAAATGAAGTCTGCACAATAAGCAGAGCATTATTGTGCTGAACATTTAATTTTTTTTTCGGAATAGACAGACAGTGTCGCTTTCTGAATTATTCAAGAAGGCTGCACGCCAAGTACATTGGCTGCGGCTACTTATAGCAGCGGGCGAGATGGATTTATGTGTGTATAACAGACACTTTCAATATTAATGAGAACTAACAGACAATAATGCCAAGGAAAGTAAAGGGCTGTTATTTGTAATAATTGGCATATAAATTCACATCAAATTGGGATCACATCTGCACCCACCTTCTGGAAGGTGGGTGCAGATGTGATCAGTGATGACGTGCACGCGGTCAATGCTGTACTATTGCATGTTTTTTCTTGGTTTTATCGATCGCCTGTTGCTGTATAAAAAGGACACGTGTGATCAGAAATAAAACCATTAGTTGAAAGTTAGCGCTGTGTGTGTGTGTGTCCATCTTTTGTCCTTGTGGGTGTGCGCTACGCCAAACAGTCTCATGGATCATAACCAACTAGCCCAACAAAGCGCCTTGAGCTGCATGGTGTGCCATATTTGGCACAAACCTGTATCTTCATTAATACAGTCACAATAAATCTGAAAATTTTTGCGTATATTCTTCGTCTATCTTATGATAAAAGTCGAGCAAATAATTCTTCAAATGACTTTTTTGTAATTCGTGCAATAAGGGTATTAATTCTTTTTTTTTTTTGCTTCCCTGGCCTGACCGTTAGTGGTGTCTAATGCAGAGGAAGTTGTGCATTACTTGGCAAACTGGAAACCAGGAAAATACCGTATGTTTAGTATTGATGCAGAAGATTTATATTATTTTATACCGCAGAAGGAATTGATAGAATGTGTGCAAAGATGCTTTGATTTGTACCATGATGAGTGTGAATTTGTCAATAAGTGCTGTGGGTCTGTCAGTTCCTTCCTAAAATTATTAATGTGTTGTTTAAGATCCACTGTTATAGGTTTTGAGTGTAAGCAAAGAGAGGGTATTTGTATCGGATCGAGGATTGCCCCGGTTCTGAGCAATATAGTTTTGGGTTGCATTGATGAAGATATTGAACAGGAACTTGGCGAGTGTGGTGTGAACATTTTCAGGCATGTAGATGACTCTCTTGTGATCGCAGATGAAATTAAAAACTCTAGAACTTTGGGTGACGTACTTGACGTTTTCAGGAGGTTGGCAAGGGTCTAAAATTCACGTACGAGGTTCCTCAGCAGAATGAGCTGCGGTTTCTTGATTTGATGTTGTCCGTCTCTCCCGATCACGTTTGTGGAAAGTTTTGGCCACGTTCAAAAAAGAAAGTTTGAGCTATTTGTCTAGCCATTAAAAAATTACTCTCTCTGTTCTACGGCCAGCTACCAATAAGACGTGCCTTCGTCGAATAAATGAGTGTGTCAAGACAGGTGGGTAGGTTAAAAAGTGCGGGGTTCCCGGATCATGTTTTCACAATAACTTGTGAAATGTTAATACGAGCAGTAAAACAAGGTCAGGGCAGGGAAGCGAAAAAAGAACTAATCGACAATGAAAAGAGGAAATGTGTTGCAGTTGTACCGTATGTTCATAACTTGTCCCATGGTTTGAAAAACGTCGCAGGTAGATATGGGGTAGAGTGTTTTTTTTCAGCACCAAACAAATTAGGGGCTATTAGCGAACGTGTAGGGAGACAGGTAGAGGCCAAAAAAGAAAAGAAAGAAGGTTGTGGTGTCAAGCACAAGAATCCGGCAATCAGTTGTGCCACGAATGTGGTTTACAGTCTGCCGTTGTCTTGCACCTCTGTCTATATAGGCCAGACGGGCCGATGTGTTAACGTGCGATTAAGGTAACATGCGGCCAACCTACGTTGTGATAGTTTTTTGTACATTTCTCAACACTGTCAGAAGTGCGACTGCGCGCCTCTGTTTAGCCTCACAAGCAATATTTCAAGGCATCATGATAAGACGACTCGGAAACTAATCGAAGCATGAAACATTCAAAATGAAAAAGTCTTGTATCAGCTGTCCCTCAACTGCGCTACAGGATGAAGAAATCCTGTACCTGAATGGTTAACGTGTTTTGGCTTTTGGTTGTTCTTTTTGTTTTATTGCGTTGTGTGTAGCCACGTGTGTGTATATATGTGCTCTGTGATTTAAAATAAACTTGTGAGTCGGCGCTTGTGTTCGTGTTATCTCTCGTCTTTTGTCTTCCTTGTTGCGCCGTTCTGAAGCCATACATTGAACGAGCCCAGCAAAAAGCTGCTCCTTAACTCCTCGCAATAAATGGTGAAGCGTCTTCTGCCATGTGCGTTCGGGTCAGCTCGACGAAAGAGGCTCGTCATGGCCTCAACGTACATCACGACGCTTTCATTCTGCATTTGGATGCGTGACTCAACTGCCCTCTCGGCTCGTTCACAGTGATCGGGATTGACGTAACTTGCCAGCAGCTGACGGTAAAACACGTTCCACGACGCGAAATGCTCACGGTTTTCGTACCAAGCACGAGCACCGTCCTTCAGGCTGAAGTGCGCATTCCTCAGCTTGGCGTCGGTCCACCCATTAAAATCAGCGACCCCTTCGAACTGAGCCAGCCAGTCTTCGACGTCCTCGAAGACGGAACAATGGAACACCTCGGCACTGGTGGCTTCTGCAGCGTATAAAGAGCGGCTGCAGCGCCTTCCATACCGTTCTCGGATGTCAGTGACGTCATCTCAGGAAGAGGTCCACACTCAGGAGATTGCCCTCGGGCTTTTCAGCTGGCCCGGTGAACAAGTGCTGTCATTGCAGGCCCAGGGCTACCGGCAGGCGTTTGGAACATCGGCTGGGGGTTACTCCCACACCGCCTCCAGTTGTCACGTGCTACAAAATGTCTTAGACTAGAAAATACTCCACCGGCGGAGAGACGCACTCAAGGCTCGCAAGATGGCTACCCAAAAAACAACAACAAAAAAAACTCCGAGTGAGAGCGCGCGCTCTCCCCGAAACATATTCCATTCTTGTGCATTGCTGGCTCGCGCTCGTTGTACCTGGTGAGCAGGTGGCAATATATTCAGTTATCGATTATGTTGAGTGAATAAACAGACATATGCTCAAAGATCCAGGTGTTTCTCTTGCGCATGCCGCAAGATGGCAAGATCAATGGCAGCCAACGGCGGTCTCAAAATGAAACCATGTAATACGTAAGAAACCATGTTGTTTCGAAAGTACAGAAATGGCATGATGTTCACTTTTACGCCATATGCCCATTTTTTGGACACAAGAACGTTGGATTACTGAAGCGAATCTCTTCGCCGAAAATTGTTCTACGCGTCTTTTGTTCGCGGACGTGATCCGCTAGAATCTAGCCACATACAGAATCGCTGTAACAATTAGTTGAGGAAACTGGTACATCTCAGAAGAAAGTGAACAGTGCGGGCGATAAGACGCTTTGCGCGTCTTATTCCTTCACCGTCCGCGCTTTCATCAAACACGCTGGGCGGCGCGCTCACCTTGTAGTTCGGACGAGGGCAGAAGCCAGTTCATGGGCCGAAAAGATGACGTCGGGGCTGGCGAGGGTCACGGTCCAGTTGAGGCGAACGTCCAGCAGCGGGATGACCGGCACGTGCGAGAGCATCACCCGCACAGAGCCTGGACGCAACTCTCGCACCGGTGCGTCCCAGGTCAGCTGCTCGAGGACGAGCGAGTCGACGGGAAACAGCTCGAAGCCCTCGGCCAGTAGGCGAGGCTGGGTGACACCGAACTCGCGGCGGAAGGCTCGCTTGAGCGACGCAGTGCGTGGGTCCTCTGGTTCCATTCCCAAATCTCGCTCACCCGGCAGCACCACCGACACGCTACAACAGGGACGGTCATCAGAGCCTCGAATTGCTTATACCACACTCGGAACTCGAATAAACGACGGACCAAGCTCCGCAGTGCAGATTTTGTTCCTTGGCGCCTAATGGCAAACATGGCATTATATGTGCTAGTCGTATGGCATACTAGAGTGCAATGCGAATAGCGTATCTACTGTCATTATTTCTTTATTTAATTATTACGTCATATAATGTAAACGCGAAAGGATACACCGACCAAAGAAGAGATACAGTTTACTTGGCGCTTCGGCCCCCCATACGGGAGCCTTGTTCACAATAAAAGCCATAAGGATGGCACAGCGTGTTTAAGTACGCCTATGTACGTGTCGTAAGCAGCGATAGCACATTGTCACAAGCGTCCCATCACCCCTGTTCAGCGTGTGCGCAGTCGTCTGTATATGCAGGGATTCCAAGTGTAGGCGTGATGCAAGCTTTTTTTCTTTGGCCAGAACGCGTGCACTTGACCAGTCAACTTGGTTGCCTGTAGATTCCACGTGCTCAGCGAGGGCATTCCAGCCAACATGCCGTTTCCTGACGTCATATTAGTGTTGTCGACTCTTTTCTTGAAGTGACCGCTCTCACCGAAGTACTGCTTGTCACAATCATGACAGCCTATGGCGTAAACAACACCCGGGAAATTTTCGCTCGGCTGGTCTTTTACGTTGACCAGGGTGTTCCTTAGCTTCCGAGCTGGAACATGCTCTTTCGACGTCGTACCTGCGCATGATCCGGGCGATGGTCTCACTTGTTCCGGGTACATACGGGATGGCCATTCGCTTCTTAAGAAACGGCGTTGAACGCTGCCTACGTGGTCGCGATAGTTGCTTCTGCACAGTGGACAAGAAGGACGGGGGGGATCCGCACATTTAATTCTTCGAAGATGCTCTCGCGGTCACGTTTGTAGTCGTCTTGACTTGTACAAATGGTTTTGGCTTGCTGGAACAGCGTTGCGGGAACAGAACGTTTGTGTGAATGCGGATGCGCTGAGTCGAAATATAAATACTGTCCTGTATGTGTCGACTTCCTGTACACGTTGAAGGTCAGACCAGTATTACCCCGTTTCATGAGAACATCAAGAAAAGGCAGGCAACCGCTGACTTCTTGCTCGACAGTAAACAGAATCGCCTTTTCAACGCTGTTCAGGCGAGCAGCGACAGCAGTGAGGGCATCTTTGGGAATATTTCAGAAACAATCATCAACATATCGCCGAAAGACCTTTGTTGAAGGGGTGAACGAAGCGAACGCCCGACGCTCGATGTCTTCCATAACAAGATTGGCAGTAGAAACGGAGATGCGCCCATAGCAGTACCATGTTCTTGCAGGCAGAAGTTCTGTTGGAAGACGAAGTAGGTATTTGATAAACAGAACCTAAGAATACGGGACACCTCTGGAACGTCAATTGGTGACCTGTCGGGCAGTCCATCCACCTCAGTGCATCCGCATTCACACAAACGTTCTGTTCCCACTACCCTGTTCCAGCGAGCCAAGACCATTTGTACAAGACAAGACGACTACAAGCGTAACAGCGACAGCATCTTCGAAGAAATAAAAATGTGCGGATACCCCCCGTCCTTCTTCTCCACTGTACCTAAGCAGCTATCGCGACCACGTAGGCAGCGTTCAACGCTGTCTCTTAAGAAGCGAATGGCCATCCCGTATGTACCCGGAACAAGTGAGACCATCGAGCCCGACACGGCGGTCTAGTGGTTATGGCGCTCGACTGCTGAACAGAAATTCACGGGATCGAATCCCCGCCGCGATGGCTGCATTTTCGATGGAGGTGAAAATGTTTGAGGCCCGTGTACCTAGATTTAGGTGCACGTTAAAGAACTCAGGCGGTCGAAATTTCCGGAGCCCACTACGGCGTCTCTCATAATAATATCGTGGTTTTTGGACGTTAAACCCGAGATATTATTATTATTAAGTGAGACCATACCCCGCATCATGCCCAGGTACGGCGTCGAATTAGCGCATGTTCCAGCTCGGAAGCTAAGGAACGCCCTGGTCAACGTAGAAGACAAGTTGCCGAGTGAAAATTTCCCGGGTGTTGTTTACGCCATAGGCTGTCATGATTGTGACAAGCAGTACTTCGGTGAGAGCGGTGACTTCAAGAAAAGAGTCGACAACACGAATATGACGTCAGGAAACGGCACGTTGCCTCGAATGCCCTCGCTGAGCACGTGGAATCTACAGGCCACCAAATTGACTGGTCAACTGCACGCGTTCTGGCCAAAGAAAAAAAGCTTGCATCACGCCTACACCAGGAATACCTGCATATACAGACGACTGCGCACACGCTGAACAGGGGTGACGGGACGCTTGTGACAATGTACTATCGCTGCTTACGTCACGTACTTAGGCGTACTTAAATACGCAGTGCCATGGTTATGGCTTTTATTGTGAACAAGGCTCCCGTACGGGGGGCTGAAACGTCAAGTAAACTGTATTCCTTTTTGGTCGGTCTATCCTTTCGCATTTACACTATGTATTTCCCCAGCCAGACGGGTTGCCGTCAAACTTTGGATTTCACCAACCTACTTCATGTAATACCGCGAACAAATAGTCCTCAGTGTACAAAGAAAAATATGACGTGAATAAACACAGTAAACTTAACAGAAGCTTTTCTTCGTAAAACGGATAAAGTTGACTGCAAGGACACGGGCCGCCGCGGTGGTGTAGCGGTTACGGTGCTCGTCTGCTGCCGCGAAGCTCGCGGGTTCGATTCCGGCCGCGCCAGGTGCATTTTGAGGGAGGCGAAATGCTAGAAGCCCGTGTACTGTACAATGTCAGTGCACTTTAAAGAACACGAGATGGTCAAAACTTCTGGAGCCCTCTACTACGGCGTGCCTCATAATCATATCATGGTTTTGGCACGTAAAACCCCAGATACTTTTATTGTAAAGACACGCACTCATTGCTTTATGGATTCGCTTGTTGAATACAGGGACGCTGTAAGGCACACTGAAAAATTGGAAAGGAGCGAAGCATGTAGGGAAGGGTTTTTTAAGGTCCACTAACGTGAGACCTATGGGCGAAGCATGCAGTGTGCGCCGTTGTTTCCCACAGCAAAATCACTGCATAAGAGGCAAAAGAAAGATTAGACACAGAGACCCGCAGTCCGCTTTTCGGACAGAAAATCATATTGCTCAACTACGCACAAGAGAAATCTCCCACCGGCACTACATTGCAGGTGAAGACCCAGTGCCTATATATTGTCACGAGACTTTAGACGTACTGGGGTCCTTCAATAAATCAACGAGTAGCTGGTTCCTGAAAAGAGAGACCGTCGGGGCTGGCACTCAGCGGAGAACAAGAAGCGCGTGGTCTCCTTTCTTTCTAGGGCGAGAGCCGCTCTTGCCCCATTACATGCAGGTGACTTTTTCCCCCCTTCCGAAAAAAAGAAAACATATCTCCACCTCGATGCTACAACATGGCGCGTGGAAAGAAAAGGAAAGGAAATAGAAAACTGAAATAAAGAGAAATAGCGAAATAAAGAACGTGAGTTCACAAATGTAAATGAAAGGCTTAAACAAGGACGAGTAAACGATAAAAAAACAGCTACGAACGCGCAATGTATGGTTTCATGCGCATAGCATGAACTACATCCGGGCTCGGTTATGTCCTGGTCCGTGCCTGCGATGTTGTGTCCGGTACCAATTCGTAGTTCACGTCACTGACGCGGCGTACCACTTTATACGGGCCCAAAATACCGGCTTAACTTTTCACCGAGGCCGCGGCGGCGAACGGGCGTCCACACCCAAACTTGGTCTCCGGGGTTGTGGGACACTTCCCTGTGGCGAATGTTGTAGCGTCGTGCGTCTGCCTGCTGCTGCTGGCCGATGTGTAGTCTCGCGAGCTCCCTAGCTTGCTCGGTACGCTCTGCAAGTTCCTCGGCGTCAGTTGCCAACTCGTCAGCGTCTTGACACGGCAGCATAGAGTCAAGCATCGTCGGCATTTCGCGGCCGTAGAGAAGCCAAAATGGCGTGAATCGCGTGGTCTCTTGCACGGTGGTGTTATACGCAAAAGTCGCGTATGGCAAGATCCGGTCCCATGTTTTGTGCTGGACGTCGATGTACGTACATTGCGATCATGTCTTTGAGCGTCTTATTGAGTCGTTCAGAAGTCCGTTGGTTTGCGGATGGTACGTGGTCGTCTTTCGGTGTCTGGTGTTGCTTAGTTCAAAAACCTCCTCCATAAGTTGCGCCGTGAATACTGTGCCTCTGCCTAATATTATACTGGACGAAGCACCGTGAGGTCCGTGATGCAACACGATGTGGCGCATGAAAAATTGCGCTACCTCGGAAGCTGTAGCTCGTGGGATCGCCTGCGTTTCAGCATAGCGTGTTAGGAGTCAGTCGCAATGTCACCCATTTGTTGCCGACAGGGTAAATGCTCCGAGAATGTCCATGCTGACTTGGTCGAAAGGCGTGCAAGGTGCCTCAATTGGCTGAAGTAAGCCAGCCGGCTTAACAGATGGTTTCTTTCGGCGCTGGCATTCACGACAGCCTTTAGCGTGCTGTTTGACGCTCGTCGAAAGTCCGCGCCAATAGTACCTCTCGCTTACCCTGACAAGTGTTCTTGAGAAGCCTAGGTGGCCAGATGTGGGTTCGTCATGGCAAGCGAAGAGGACGTCGTCGCGCATGTCTCTGGGAACCACCAGGAGGTAAGTACGGTTGTTCTAATGGGCGTTCTTATACAGCAAAGCCGTCTCCCAGACAGAACGACGTCAACGAGCGGGACAGATGGTGTGGTATGGCTGTGCCGCGGCCCTCTAACTGATCGATGATCGGTCGAATCTCTGAGTCATCTCGCTGCCGACTGCTCGAGTCCGACGAGCTGATGGCGCCCAGGAAACAGTCATCGTCCTCTGCTCCCTGGCTGACGAGATCAATGTGCGCGCGACAGTGTGTCAGCGTCTTCATGCTTACGGCCAGACTTATGAACGATGGTGACGTCAGATTCTGTAGCCGCAAGCTCCACCTTGCTGATCGTCCTGATGGGTCGCGCATGTTTGTCAACCAACAGAGGGCATGGTGGTCCGTCACTGCTTTGAAGGGGCGGCCATAAAAGTAGGAGAGAAACTTGGTGATCGCCCAAACGACTGCGAGGAACTCTTTCTCGGTAGTCTAATGATTCGCCTAGGCACGGAATAGTGAACGGCTGGCGTAGGCTATCACTCTTTCCACGCCATCTTGACGCTGAACTTTCTCTGCGTCTTGACCAATGTTACTGGCGTCAATATGCACCTCTGTATCAGCATCATCGTCGAAATGAGCGAGAACGGATGCAGATTGCATGCGTAGTCGCAGTTCAGCAAAAGCCGCCTGTTGCTCATAATCCCAGATAATTGGCGTGTCGTCCCTTGTGAGGCGAGTCAGGGGTTCCTCTATCTGAAAAAGCCGTGAATAAACCTGCGATAGTAGGCGCACAAAACAAGGAAGCGCCGGAAGGCTTTCTTATAGACAGCAGATGGTAATACGGCCACAGCGGCAACCTTGTCTGGATCGGGATGCACCCCTTTGGCGCTTACTACATGCCCAAGAAACTTGAGCTCCTCATAACCGAAGTGGTACTTCTCTGGCTTGAGTGTAAGGTCTGTCGATCGGATAGCTTCTAGCACACTCCGCAGGCGGTGAAGATGTTGATCGAACGTTGCAGAAAAGACCACCACATCGTCAAGGTACACAAGACAAGTCTGCCACTTCAGTCCTGTGAGGACTGTGTCCATCATCCGCTGGAATGTTGCCGGCGCTGAACACAAGCCAAAAGGTAGCACTCGAAATTGGTAGAGGCCGTCTGGAGTCATGAAGGCTGTTTTATCGCGCGCGTCTCGCTCATCTACCTCGGTTTGCAAGTACCCGCTCTTCAGATCGAGAGAAGAGAAATAGTGGGCACGGCGAAGTCTATCTAACGAGTCGTCGATACGCGGCAGTGGGTACACGTCCTTTTCAGTGACGTTGGTCAGCTTTCGGTAGTAGACTCAGAAGCGTAGCGTACCGTCTTTCATTTTCACAAGGACGACTGGAGATGACCACGGGCTGTTGGATGGTTCGATGACGCCATCGTCGAGCATCTCGCGGAGTTGCGTACGTATTGCGTCGCGTTCTTTTGCCAACACGTGGTAAGGGTGCTGGTTTATTGGTATTGGGCGTTCGTCCTCGTAGGTGATCCTGTGCCGAGCGATGGATGTCTGTCGCACCTTTGAGGAACTTGCGAAGCAGGACCTGAATTCTAGCGAGAGCGTGCGCAGAGCAGTCTGGTTATCCGACGACAGTGCAGGATTCATGTGGGCGTTACCCAGTGACGTGTCTGCGGTGTCCACTGCTTCCGACGTGACAGAGTTGCTAACGCTTGCTACTTCGTTGGCAAACGCTATCGAAGTGCCGCGGAAAAGGTGTCGAAGCTCTTTGCTAAAGCTGGCAACAAGCAATTGCAATCGGCCACCACGAAGCTGTGCGAGACTTCTAGCTACGCAAATACCGTGTTTCAGCAAGTGTTCTAAGTTTGTTTCGCCCACCGCTTCACCATCGCCCGAACCACAGCATGTAACGTCGACCAGGACAATTGTTCGTGGAGGAAGCGTTACGCTGTCTGCAGAAACACGAAGTACGTCGACGCGCCTTTCGTCGTCCTGCACGTCGATTGCTCGCTCGGCTGAGAACGGGACACGCCGCTCTTGCAGATCAATAATAGCGCCATGTTCCTACAGAAAGTCAACTCCAAGAATAACGTCGCGGGAGCACTCGCCTAGGACAAGGCAGCTTGCAACGAATGTATATCTTTGAATGTGAAACCTAGTAGCGCAGGCGCCCAGTGGAGTAACGACGTGGCCACCAGCTGTCCGAATCTGCGAGTTATGCCACGGGTGATTACTTTCCAACGTTGCTTGTTGGGAGAGTTGGAACGAGTCAGTCATCATGTAGTTCAGCGCAAAAAACAGGCAACATACGAGCGAGAGGACAAGGACACAGCGCTGTGTCCTTGTCCTCTCGCTCGTCTGTTGCCTGTTTTTGGCGCTGAACTACATGATGATTGATTACTTTCTTCAACTGCGTTGCCAGTTTCCCGCTCAATATAGAATAGTCTGCGCCGGTGCCCAACAGCGCATAAACCGCGTAACCATCAATCGTCACTGGTATGTCGAGTGAAAGCCGGTCGTCCCGTGCCGCAGCAGGTGATGTCGGATCAGTATCATCGCATCTTTGTGTCAATCGAAGGTCTTCAGCACTTCGACCGTCAGCAACCCCGCCCCCAGAGGTCGCTGCAGTTAGTTTTCCCGGCGGGGACTGGGCGACCGTGCGGTAGGATACCGCTGCGGCGGCGATGAAAATCGCCTCGGCGACGGGGAGCGCGACTGTCGCCCGGGGGGTGGTGGGCGCGCTGCTGAGAGAGGTAGTCTTCAATGTCCCAGGGGGCTGACCGTATCGGGGTGGGGGCGAGTACACAGAGAAGCCGCATAGACCAAGGCGGTGGTACCGGCACTCGCGGTACAAGTGATCACCTTCACCGCAGTGAAAGCACAGAGGCCGGCTATCGGGTGTGCACCAAACATCCGACTTCCAAGGAGGCGTGCGCCTGTCGTCGATGTGGTCGACTGGCTGCTCCGAACGACGGGCGTCTTTAGCGGCATGGACAAAAGACGGCGACGTGTACCTATCTTCGTAGTACGGTATGGGCTGCGCCGACTGAAGTGACACGGTAGGAGGAGCACGAACGAACAGTGGTGGAGAGGCAGCAGGGCGCTTTAAGGCTTCTGCGTACGTCGTCTCACGGCGGTATTCAGTAGGAGCGGGCACACGCTATCAGGAGGCAAGGTGTCTCGGAGGGCTTGGTGCAACTCGTCCTGAATAGTTGCAATAAAGCTGAGCGTAGGATGAGGCGTTACGCCGGCATTTTGCAACTCTTCACGCACTACAGAACGGATGAGTTCTCGTAGGCAGTCGTTGACGGTTCCAGTGGCGGTGCAAATGTCAGCAGCGGACATGCTATTGACATTCCTCTCATACAGGTTGGATTGCTACTGCAGCATTTTTTCCTTGGTCACAGCCTCGGACAAGAGCTCCGCGACCGACTTTGGTGGGCTCCGCACGAGACCGGCAAAGAGCTACTCCTTGACCCCACGCATCAGAGACGCAACTTCTTGTCCTCCGCCATTCTTGGGTCAGCTGGTCTTAAGAGGCGCGTCATGTCTTCGTCGTATGTGGTCACAGTTTCGTTTGGCAACTGGACGCGGGCCTGAATCGCTCGTTCCGCTCGTTCTTGGCGATCAGCACTAGTGTAGTTCTCCAGAAGCCTACAACAGAATTCGCGCCACGACGTCATTTGCTCCTCACGGTTCTGGTACCACGTACGCGCACCGTCCTCTAGGTAGAAATAGGCACGTCTCAGTTTTGCCGCGTCGTTTTATTGGTTCAAGGCGGCTACGCGCTCGAAGTCGACCATCCAATCTTCGACGGCTTCCAGCACCGTGCCATAGAACGTCGTCGGGACCCGTGGGCTCTCAAGTGAATACCGGTTCGACATTGCGCTTTCCGTGCCGATTGGAGTGGTTTGCAGAGAAGCGCTGGTCATACCTGTCGAAGAGGTGCAAACCGTATCGGCGACTTCCGGAGGCAATCCCCTGATTCGGCGGCTGGCCCGATGCACGGGAGTGTTGACTGGCACTGGGCTTGTAGGGTGGCTCCCTGGAGGGGTCTGCAACATCCGTGAGGGATACCCTACTTCTACACCAGTTTGTCACGAGACTTTAGACGACTGGGGTCCTTTAATAAATCAACGAGTAGCTGGCTCCTGAAAAGCGCGACCATCGCGGAGAAGCACGTGATCTCCTTTCATTCTAGGGCGAGAGCCACTGTTGCCCTCGACCAAGGTGCCCTCGACCTATTACATGCAGGTGGCAATATAAGGGGTAACCGGTGAACCGTTGCACAGCGCGAGTAGTCGCTTTTTGATTTAAGAAACTCGCTAGCAGACGCTGCCTGCGTCGTCGTTGTATCTCGCAGGCGACTGCGCGCTCTCGTTCCTTGCGAGCTGGTAATTCAGCGTTCATCGCAGAAAGAGCGTTTCGACAGTCAACGCGCGCCGTTCGCTCTATCGCCACACGGCGAGCGCAGAGACGGTGGCGCCCTCTCTTTCGCTCAAGCAAGTAGACCATCACGACAGCAGACGACGATGCACGCCGAGACCCTAAGGTGTTTCGCCCCACAAACACAAACCACCACACACCATGGGGCGATCGTGTTTGGTTTTCTGTGTTCCTTACTGTGTCCCTGTCTTCAATAAACGCATCCCAAGGTCAGTAGCCAATTCAAACTAGCCCAAGAAACATACATAACCAGTTGTTCGTCAGAAGGAGTATTTTATGGAAGTTAGTTTTCTCAAATACAAAATTATCTGACGACTGTGTTTCTGAATTCAAGCTCGATCGCCATGTTTCCATAAGTCGTGTGAGCGCATTCTTGGTTTCCAAGAATAAAGAGTTAAGATGAACAGTTTTCCATCTTCTCTGAGCACACTGCCATAGGTACTCATATCTGCTCTGTATATCTAGCAATATCGCCTGGCTGTGAGCTTTCGATAAAATAAATAGTGCGGTTGAATCTGAAGAGCGCAGACTGCGTTCAGATAGCTGCTTTGGTTCAGGCTTCCGGAATTATTTCGCAGCACGTAGGTTTAAGTGTACCGATCCATGGTTAGAAACAGCGCGAAGAAGACGCGGACAAGAAAGAACACAGGACTAGCGCAGACTGCCAACTCATGGTTTATGTAAAACGCGCAAATATACACAAACGAAAAAAACGGGGAAGGAAAACATTAGAGAGCTTCTAGCGGCGCATGCGTCCAGCGGCGCATTATCGTTTAGTCATAGGTGATTAGTTACGGAGATAGCAACACTCCTTGTCTGTTAGATTAATAGACGGCTCGCTTACACATGCTTCATCTTTACATTTCATTGCGAAAGCCTCGTAGTCTTCACGTGCAGTCCTGTCCTTGTATGTGCGCAGCACACGGGTCTCCTGAAAACGAGGTTGGCAGCCACACTTATCACAGTGAATGGCCACATTGCTGCCGCTTCTTGCCTTTAAGTTGTTGGCGTGTTCGCGCAGACGGTCGTTCAGGCAAAGGCCCGTCTGCCCGATATAGGCACCCCCTCACGAGGTCGGGATCTCGTACACTACTTCACACCTGCATGGGACATAGTTCGTTGAGTGCTTTTTTTACACAACCCTTGCTGACTTCCTTGTTCTCATTCATCTTCTTGCAAAGGGAGTTCAGTTTGTTGGGGGCCGAGAATACTACATGGACCCCAGCTCGCCCAGCGGCCTTCTTGATGTGGTGGGACACACTGTGTACATACGGGATAACCACAGCCTTAGACTCGGTCTGAAGGCTCGGCCGGATGCGTTCCCTCGTGGACCTCACTTCTCGCAAAAGAGCTGCAGTCAACGAAGTCAGCAGGCTTTCCGAGTAGCCACTCTCGTTAGCCTCTGAACTTGCGACCCATAGCTACTTGCGATCGAGTGGTGGCAGGAGTGAACGAGGGCATTTCTCAGGGCTCCACAAGCGATGGTCCGTTTCACAATCTATGAGTGGTTCGATGAAAACGGCAGGAGGAGCTTCTTTGATCGTGGTGCGTAAGACCAGCAGGTGTGGTTTAGGCCGAAGTAGATTTCTATGTCAAGGAAGCGAATCTTGCCTTCAACAGGTAGCTCTCGGGTGAAGGTAAGGCCTGGAAAACAGGACCGGAACATACCAAGTATTCTTTCCCCTTCACAGGTGGCCTCCTCTGGTTGGACCCGGAATAAAACCAGGAAATCATCTACATACCGGAAGATCCGGACCCAGCCGGCGGACTGAAGCTTCTCATCGAGGATCCCATCATAATGTGCTAAAAGCATATCGCTCAACACAGGTGCGATGCGCGAGCCGATGCAAACGCCATTCCTCTGTACGTACATCTGTTCATTGTGTTCAGCCGCTGTGGAGCGGAGGTACAGCACCAGCAACTCTTCGAACCTGGAGGCGCTGGTACCTATGGTGTTTTGAATACATACGACTCCGTGCTCTTCTATACCTTTCTTCACGACTCTGACGATGTCCACTTGCGGCAGGGAGTAAAATAGGTCTTTGATCGGAGGGGAAACAGCGCAAGAGAAGACGAGGACAAGAAAGGCGACGCACACAGAGCGCTGACTTACAACACTTTATTGGTAGAAAGGGAAGGATGAACATTTATACACTTCGCTGACATGCGCCGCAACCGGGGCAAATGACGATTTTTTCAACATTATACACCACTGCGCACACGGACGTATCACTCATGGTCTGTTTAGATATGATATTTCATGAGATGAAAGTGCTATTGCAACTGCTATCGAACTTTCTGATGAAATCTGCCTCGATGATTTCGCGTGGCAACTGTAAATTATGCCTAGCCAGGACCTCGCTTTTTTCAAAGATGGGCGCGCAGCCACAGTCACGACAATGAATACCCAAGTGGCGTTGAACCGTGTTGTACACATCGTTGTGGTGCTCTCTTAGGCGGTCGTTTAAGCACCTACCAGTCTGTCCCACGTATTTCTTCCCACAGGACAGGGGAATCACGTATACCACGCCAGTGGTACAGGGCACAAACTGCTGGTGTGGTATACGTGATTCTCCTGTCCTGTGGGAAGAAATACGTGGGGCAGACTGGTAGGTGCTTAGACGACCGTCTAAGAGAGCACCACAACAATGTGTACAACACGGTTCAAGGCCACTTGGGCATTCATTGTCGTGACTGTGGCTGCGCACCCATCTTTGAAAAAAAGCGAGGTCCTGGCTAGGCCTAATTTACAGTTGACACGCGAAATCATCGAGGCAGATTTCATCAGAAAGTTCGATAGCAGTTGCATCAGCTCTCCTTCGATAGCACTTTCATCTCATAAAATATCATACCTAAACAAACCATGAGTGATACGCCCGTGTGCGCAGTGGTGCTTGCTCTATGTATAATGTTAAAAAAAATCGTCGTTTGCCCCGGTTGTGGCGCATGACAGCGAAGTGTATAAATGTTCATCCTTGCCTTTCTACCAATAAAGTGTTGTAAGTCAGCGCTCTGTGTGAATCGCCTTTCTTGTCCTCGTATTCTCTTGCGCTGTTTCCCCTCCGATGTCTAACCAACACGCCCAAGCTTCGATACTAGATCTTTGATGTCCACTGAGAACACCTGCGTTCCCTCAGGGCAAGACCTGGCTAGAACGTCCAAGGCCTCAGACGCCCTGTGGACCATGTACGGGTCTTTCACTTCAAGAACCTTCAAACAATTGAGTAGAAAGCTTCCTAAGCACCTTTGCCATGAACCAGCCTCGGAGACAATCACCCGGAAAGGAGTACCTTCTTTGTGTGCCTTGGCAGAGAAGAAGGCCTTAAGACACAGAACGTTTGAGTTCTTGAGTGATGTAGCAAGCTTCCGTAAACCCGCTTCTTCACATACTTCCACAGCCACCTTCATACCTTTTGATGGGTGGAATTCTTCTGCCACCTTGAAGTTCTCGCTGAGGGCTTTGTCGGATAAAAGTCGGTACTGGTCAGGATGGACCACAACAAAGGCTCCCTCCTTGCCGGACTGCAGAAGCTTGTAGTTTTTTTCCTGTAGCGAGGACACGATGCCACGCAGGTTGATGCATCCTGAGCTTGCAAGTTTCGACGGTAGTGCTTCGATACACTCGAGAACTACGCGGTCTGCTTCGGGGGCGGTAGCCTTCCTGGCAGCAGCCCTAACAAGGGACAATGCTTCAAGGTTGTCCAACTTCGGGGCTAAGCAGAATTTGGGCCCCAACCTGAGGACATCTTCTACCTTGTCGGGGATGGCTATATTACCCAATTTCTTGACTTCCAGTCCAGGGGGTGCGAATTGAACGCATGCGCCGCTAGAAACTCTCTTATGTTTCCCTTCCCCGTTGTCCTGTGTTCTTTCTTGTCCGCGCTTCTTCGCGCTGTTTTTACACAATGGATTCTTACCTACTGGCTCACCATTCACTCGCTTTTAAGTTACATTGCCACTTCAGCGAGCTCTGTTCCCTTCAAAGCCCTTCTAAACCCTTCTATGTGTTCAGTGCTCCTAGTTCGCGCCTCGTGCAACGCACGCCTGCTTACCTTCGCTATGAAACGCCCATATATGCCACCACTTATCAGCCAATTGGTGGGCCCCTTCCTACCCACACAAGGCCATACTCGACAGATGTGCCGCATCTTGAGGTCAGAAACGTGGAGGCAAATCGAGCAGCTGAAGGACTGTTTGCTACTAAGCTGTTTATAACGAGTATCCCAACGACGCCTTTTACAGTGCTACTGACAGGAGTTAAAAGAGGTGGGCCAATTAACGGAATTTATGTGGAGGAGCACGCTCGCCAACTTAACTAAGAAGCCCAAATCGCACCCCCCTGGACAGGAAATCAAGAAGTTGTGTAATATAGCCATCCCCGACAAGGTAGAAGATGTCCTCAGGCTGGGGCCAAAATTCTGCTTAGCCCCGAAGTTGGACAACGTTGAAGCATTGTCCCTTGTTAGGGCTGCTGCCAAGAAAGCTACCGCACCGAAGCAGACCGCGTAGATCTCGAGTGTATCGAAGCACTACCGTCAAAACTTGCAAGCTCAGGATGCATCAACCTGCGTGGCATCATGTCCTCGCTACAGGAAAAAAAACTACAAGCTTCTGCTGTCCGGCAAGGAGGGAGCCTTTGTTGTGGTCCATCCAGACCAGTACCGACTTTTATTCGACAAAGCCCTCAGCGAGAACTTCAAGGTGGCAGAAGAATTCCACCCATCAAAAGGTATGAAGGTGGCTGTGGAAGTATGTGAAGAAGCGGGTTTACGGAAGCTTGCTACATCACTCAAGAACTCAAACGTTCTGTGTCTTAAGGCCTTCTTCTCTGCCAAGACACACAAAGAAGGTACCCCTTTCCGGGTGATTGTCTCCGAGGCTGGTTCATGGCAAAGGTGCTTAGGAAGCTTTCTACTCAATTGTTTGAAGCTTCTTGAAGTGAATGACCCGTACATGGTCCACAGGGCACGACTGAGGTCCCGGACTTTCTATCCAGGTCTTGCCCTGAGGGAACGCAGGCGTTCTTAGTGGACATCAAAGGCCTATTTTACTCCCTGCTAAAGAGGACCTTGTCAGAGTCGTGAAGAAAGGTATAGAAGAGCACAGAGACGTACGTTTTCAAAACGCCATAGGTACCAGCGCCTCCAGGTTCGAAGAGTTGCTGGTGCTGTACCTCCGCTCCACAGCGGTTGGACACAATGGACAGACGTACGTACAGAGGAATGGCGTATGCGTCGGCTCGCGCATCGCACCTGTGTAGAGCGATCTGCTTTCAGCACATTATGATGGGATTCTCGATGAGAAGCTTCAGTCCGCATGCTGGGTCCGGATCTTCCAGTATGTAGATGATTTCCTGGTTTTATTCCGGGTCCAACCAGAGGAGACCACCTGTGAAGACCACCTGTGAAGTGGAAAGAATACTTGGTATGTTCCTGTCCTGTTTTCCAGGCCTTACCTTCACCCGAGAGCTACGTGTTGAAGGCAAGATTCGCTTCCTTGACATGGAAATCTACCTCGGCCTAAACCACACCTGCTGGTCTTACGCACCACGATCAAAGAAGCTCCTCCTGCCGTTTTCATCGAATGACTCAAAGATTGTGAAACGGGCCATCGCTTGTGGAGCCCTAAGAAATGCCCTCGTTCGCTCCTGCCACCACTCGATCGCAAGTAGCTATGGGTCGCAAGTTCAGAGGTTAAAGGAGAGTAGCTACCCGGAAAGCCTGCTGACTTCGTTGACTGCAGCTCTTTTGCGAGAAGTGAGGTCCACGAGGGAACGCATCCGGCCGAGCCTTCAGAAGTCTAAGACTGTGGTTATCCCGTATGTACACAGTGTGTCCCACCACATCAAGAAGGCCGCTGGGCGAGCTGGGGTCCATGTAGTATTCCCGGCCCCCAACAAACTGAGCTCCCTTTGCAAGAAGGTGAATGAGAAAAAGTAAGTCAGCAAGGGTTGTGTAAAAATGCACTCAACGAACTATGTCCCATGCAGGTGTGCAGTAGTGTACGAGATCCCGACCTCGTGTGGGGGTGCCTATATCGAGCAGACGTGCCGTTGCCTGAACGACCGTCTGCGCGAACACGCCAACAACTTCAATGCAAGAAGCGGCAGCAATTTGGCCATTCACTGCGGTAAGTGTGGCTGCCAACCTCGTTTTCAGGAGACCCATGTGCTGCGCACATACAAGGACCAGACTGCACGTGAAGTCTACGAGGCTTTCGCAATGAAATGTAAAGATGAAGCATGTGTAAGCGAGCCGTCTATTATTCTAACAGACAAGGATTGTTGCTACTTCCGTAACTAATCACCTATGACTAAACGATAATGTGCCGCTGGACGCATGCGCCGCTAGAAGCTCTGTTTTGTTTCCCTTCCCCGTTTTTTTTCGTTTGTGTGTATACTTGCGCGTTTTACATAAACCATCAGTTGGCAGTCAGCGCTAGTCCTGTGTTTTTTCTTGTCCGCGTCTTCTTCGCGCTGTTTTTAACCATGGATTCTTACCAACTGGCTCGCATTCACTCCCTTTTAAGTTAAATGTACCGAACCACCGTACACGAGCATGATTGCCCGCCGCCGCTGCCGAAAGGAGGACGCCGCGGTCTAGAATTGAACCTGCGACCTGCCGCCGTGTGCTCAGCGGCGCAACGACGTCGATAAAGATTCTCACGCAGGCGTTCCGCCCTTTTGTCAACATATAAAAGCGCACCCTTCCGTCTAGCGTCCGCTGCGCACACTTACGTGGATTCGTTGAGTGGCGCGAAGACGCCCCAGAAGCGCTGCCCTAGCTCCCGCGTGTCGTTGGACAGCACGGGCGGCTCGGAGAACAAGTCGCCCAAGAAAGCGATCGCGTGTGGCTGCACGTGCTCCAGCGCAGCGAGGTAGGTGCGTCGCACGAACCGCTCGTCGTCCCAAGCCGGCAGTGACAAGCCCGGTGAGTAGGACAGTCGCGAGTCCGCCACGAGCAACAGCCGCAACTGCGCGCAGTATGCCGCTTCAGTGCTCCTCCTCTGCATGCACTAAGTGCTGGTAGGCCACGACATTAGGTGAACCTTGAAGAGCAATACCGGCTTAAGCTTTCTTTTGTTTTGATTATTGGAATTATTGCCTTCCTTTGCGCTGCTCCTGTATTCTTCAAATGAGAACTTCTCATAATTCTGCCCACTCTCGCTACAAGCCTAGTGCAGGGCTGCACTGTTACGAATTGTTTCATTACTCTTTTTCATTCTAAACGGCCAGTATTACCGACACATGTGACTAGGAAATGAACTAACGAAAGGCGCGTGGCAGCGCCGCCGTTAGACCGCGCTACTATTCAAATATCAGATTTCGTCAACGTTTAGTTGTGTTTAACTTTTTATTTATCGGCAAAAAAAGACTATTGCATACTGAAGACAGACGTTGCCCGTCTAGTTTAGGGAAACTGTTCCCTCTATGTCACACGGGTTTATTAGGGCGCACTTTCCCTAACATTCCTGTCCTTAGCTCCTGCTGCTGTTTTGAGGAATACTCACACTTCAAGATTAGAGGGGCCCTAGAAAACTTTTCCAGCATGGTCAGGAAACGCTGCCGATCGGTAGCCGAGGCTCCTGAGAACACGCGGGCCAAACATTATAGCGCAGCATGTGGCCTGGAATTTACAGTTAGTTGCCAAAGTCAGCTGAAAATCGTTCGATTTTCTTACGACAAATGATGCTATAAATCCAAACGAACGCGCCATAAACACAAAGTCTACGGCCATTGGCTGACTTGAGCATTGTGAGCTGCATACCTGCCGTGGCCGCCACGGGATGCCGCCACGTGCCCGCGCGCTCGCTCCCGATCGCACTGAAAGCAAGCCGCGTGTTCGAAGAAAAAAAAAATCGCAGTTTCGCCGCAAGGGCGAAGCAATGAATGCGATAGGAAGAAACTAATGCTATACGTAGTGAGGCTCGCCAATGGATACTCTCATTGTGAACAGCGCTCCTGTTGCAAAGGCGGCCGAAGCAGCGAAGGAAACTAGCGTGCTTCAAGTGTCGAGCTGTGACACTTGATAGTTCGCGCTCATCTTCTGTTTGTTCGTTTAGCGGCGTCGTTTAGCGGCGCTCCGTAACATGAGCGCGGACATCACGGTGAAAGCTTGAAACATCCCTCTTGCCCTCACCACGAGAAAACGGAAGGCCAAGGTTCTCCTTGCGCAAATATAAGAAGAAGCGAGCGAGCTCGCCGACGACTTTTAAATGCGCCCGTCACGCTACTAACGCCATCTCGCTGGTAATCAAGAAACGCTTATAAGCGCCGGCCATCTCTGAGTCCGTCCAGCGGTAAAGGGTGTGTATATAACGCTCGCCGTTAGCTACGTGGAGGACCTGCGTTCCGTGGCGTAGTGGTTAGCGCCACTCGCTGCGGAGCAAGAGGTCCCTGGTTCGATTCCGCGCTTCGGAAGCATTTTAGGGGCGAAGCTCCTTAAGGCGGCACCCGTTCGTCCCTCGTCGTGGTCGTAGTAGTGAGTAACAAGTCTTACGCTTTGACCTCCAAGGTGGTGCCGGTGGGAGATTTCTCCTGTGCGTTGTTGAACAATAAAAAATTCGCAGCGTGCGCGTTAACTAAAAGCCGAATTCTTCTGTCTCTCATTCCCCATTAGCAGCCATTGGCATGTTCCAGTAGGAAACGTTAGTAGAAGTGTAAGTGTTAGCTAAAAGCCGACTTCTTCTGTCTCTCATTCCCATTAGCAGCCATTGTTTACCTCCAAGGTAGTGCCTGGTGAGATTTCTCCTGTGCGTGATTAAACAATAAAAATTTTGTTCAAAACGCCGTTGATTGATGAAATAAACCAACGAAAGACGCCAGATGTTTTGTAAAAGCAGAACGAAAGAACGCCAGATGTTTTTCTTAAAGTGTAGTAGTTATATGTAGCCACCTCGCCCGATCGTCAACGGGCGAGGTGGACCGGCAACGGCGCGAGGACCCTGCCGTACGAGAGTTAAATCACACTAAAAGACATACTTTGCGGGCGATACACTCTAGTGAGCTTTCAACTTTTCGTCTTAATGTACATGATAAAGAAATTATTTCTACGAAAAACGCAAGGCACACCTTGAGCAATATGTTTGGTTTTGGGACGCTAAATGGAACCATGTGGCGATGCGAAGCCGGAGCACTTGCACGATCGCGTTCCGTTGGCTTTCGTTGGGCATGCTACCGACCTCGCGTCGTGGAACGCGCGTCCTGTCTTCCCTCTAGCCTTGCCTTTAATTCGCACAGGGCGAGCGGGGAATGCGGTCGCTCTTGGCGCTCTTTCGCTCGGGAGCGGACTTCTTCCTTGCATTTCACCGATCACAAGTGACAATGAAGGGACCACGTAAACCAACAGTACAATAAAAGTTTGATGTTTAATATATACACGATGTTTCACACTCTTTATATTATGTACTGGGCGCATTTCACGGAAGAGTTTCACGGTTTAGAGATGATTCCCTCCGTAGCTTCGCCCCACTCATCATCATTCACCCCGTGGATATGCTGTGATTTTATTTTTCTGAATTATTTTTCTTTGGGGCTTTTCTATATATATACATACTTATACATATACAGTGCATGACGGCGACGGCAACATCCAGCCGAGACTGTCCATATAATTGCTATCGCAATAAAAGAAACGAGCGTGCTCACTGTATTGACGTGCGCTGACGAAGGGACGCATCTTCTTGCCCCCTTTTCATCCATCGCCCTGCGTAGCTTTCAGCGCGCTCGCTAGTAGGAAAGCGGAGAGAAAGCGCTTGAAGCGTGCGACATATCCCTGTAACTGCGCTCGTACTTGACGGATTCTAAATATTTGTGTGGCAGTTGATTCGTGAGGCAATAAGCTTTTTTTATGAAGCTATTGGACGATTACTTGAAAAAGTGTTGCAAGGCCAATGGCAGCCCATGTACCTCTGTAGAGCAGTTTTATGCTCTAACCATTAGTGCACAATCGCACGTAAGTTGTTGTCGTGCCAACTTCAAGTAGCTGTTCGGTGCGACGGCTGCGCGTGTCACATGACATGGCACGGCTCCACGAGAACTCATGCGCCAACTTCATTTACGCCAAAGGCACAAGGAAGAAAGTGGGCAAACGACAGGCAGCCTTACCGCTGCCAACGCCATTGTTCTAGCAGCGAGGGCCTTCGCATTCCCACGGGTGGTGCCTGATGACTATAAGTTCAGGAGACGTCTGTCAGCGAGATTTGCTTCAAGGCGTCTCTTGTCGTAGTGCCTTATTTTGCTGCCGGCTGACGGAAGTTTCGCTGACACCTCTTTCTATAGTTCAGGATATCTGCATAATCTAACGTGAAGCATGGCCTGGGAAGCTTTGGTAAATGTTCTCAGGCTTCTTGGTATACCTTCAATTCCGTTTTCTTCTTACAATTATATCCCCCAAAATCCACCTCGCAGCCTTGTTATTAACTTGATATACACCAAAATCGGTATGTTGTGACATGAGTGTGTGGCCAAAATAAATCGCAGGTCGTGACATGAAGATGACGTGCATGCCATGTACGTTATAATTTACATGACACGGCCTTGGTTCTCTCACGCCCGTCTCAATAGCTAGATGTAATCGAAGTTGTATGTCATGAAGTTAGTATGACAAGCAGAGACGGCAGGTCGTAATATGAGAATCATGACACGCCTGTCCAATACGTCATGCTTTGCATGAAATGGTCTTGGTGCTTACACGGCCGTTTCGTTACCTTCATAGGTGTACTAAAACTTGTATGGCATGATATGAGTGCGTGACGAACATAAAGGACAGGTTCTAACTTGAAAATTACGACGTACATGTCTTGATTTCCATGACACGGTCTTGATGCTCTCGCGCTGTTTCATTGGCGTAATATAAAAGCAAAGTTAGTATGGCATGACATGGGCGTATGACGAACAGAAATGACAGGTTGCAATATGCAAACATTGGCACGCATGTTATCTACGCCATTTACACGACACGGTTTGGTGCTCTCTCTGCCGTTTCGTTAATTTCATGTCCACCACAATTGGCTTGCCATTACACGACTGTATAAGGAACAAAAAAAAAACAGATCATACGATGAAAACCATGTCATGTATATTATGCACTATGGCGATTGAAAGAAACGCGAGCAGTGCGGCATCTTCATTTTCTGCTGTTTGGCATTTCTTTTAAAGCAGTTGTAGCCCGGCTGGTAATAAAAAGCCAATAGGTACAATCAAAAACCACTGTCGCGTGTTTTTATTGCCACCAAGGTGAGAGCGTGGTGAAAACAGCGCGCCGCGAAGTTCGCGTTTCTTTCAATACCCCATGTACCTCCCGATTTCAATGTAACAACCTTCGTGCTCTCGCAGCCGTTTCATTAACTGGATATATGCCAAAATTGGCATGGCATGACTACATGACAAACGTAAATAAAAGGACATGCGTAATATATACCACAATAAACATTTCATTAGCTTGGTTGGTATATACCAGAATATACACACATGCATGCATGAGAAACACTATGGTGAACGGCATAATTTTTGAAACAATACACACATTCGCAACTGCACTTAATTCTAGGGAGCAAATAGATATGATCGCGATAGATTTGTCAAAGGCATTTGAACCATTTGTCATGCAAAGCTGATCGAAAAAATGCATGAGCTCGGTGTTGCTCTGGAAATTATCAAATGGGTCACGGCCCATTTGCATAACAGGGAGCCATTTGTAGAAATTACCGTAGCGCGGTCACATACATTGCCTGTTACGTCCGGAATACCACAGGGATCGGTGTTGGGTCCAATTTTATTCCTGTTGTACATCAATGATATATTGCAAAAGCGGTTCACTCTTCCGTTGATGTGAGACTGTTCGCGGATGACTGTGTCATATACTCGTGTAAAAAGCACTGCTGACCAGGTCTTGCTCAATGATGCTTTGTGTGCTGTTGACAAGGGGTGGGAGAAATGGGATATGAAAATTAATTTCGACAAGACTACATGCATGACGGTATCAAATAGGAAAGCGCCATTGACGTTCACGTACACAATAAAAATAAAGAAGTTAAGCGATCTAGTCATGTAAAATATCTCGGCGTTACAATTACTTCGAATTTGACCGGGAACAAGCATATTGAAAATATTTGTGGTTCGGCTGAACGTAAGCTTGGTCTTCTGCGGTGAAAGCTAAGAGATGCTCTGCCTGAGACAAAGCTGATGGCTTACAAAACAATAGTACGCCCAACCCTAGAATATGCCAGTATTATATGGGATACACACAGTGAAAAGCTTGTTGATCAGCTAGAATGAACCTAGCGAATGGCAGCCAGATTTATCTACTCGTGCTACCGGAGGACGCAATCAGTGACCGTGTTACTTCAAATGGCTAACCTTCATAAGCTGTCTACGCGCAGACATATCGCACGCTTGAAGTTTCTATACCAACTCTATAACAAAACATTAAACCTAAATCCAACTTTGTACTTGTACCCCCCAGCCCGAGTGTCACCGTGTATCAATCATCCGTATGTTATTTTACCCTATGCCATGAGAATTGATGTGTTCAAATTTTCCTTTCTGCCTCGTACAATTATTGACTGGAACAAGCTTGATGCCAGTGTATTTGTTGATTGTGTGCTAGCCGAAGTTATTCAGCGTCATTTGAAAATGATTTGTACATAATAATGTATTTAATATTGTATATTGCGCTTTCCCACCCCTGTAACAGCCCATATGAGGGCTTACAGTATGGTAAATAAATAAATAAATAAATGAATAAATAAATAAATACATAAATAAATAAATAAATGTCATGATATGAATGTTTCGATTTCTCTGAAAACCGAACAGTGCGGTGTAAGCAGCGCGTCGCTGACTGCTTCGCATTACATCGACTCCCATAGTACGCGGGGTCTACGGGATTTTTTCAGAGTAAAAAAGAAGCCATAATTCATTTGACGCTGATGAGTGAATCCATTCGAATTGAAGAATGTGCTTTTATGTAGAATATGCAATGGGTCTTCCCTAGGTGTTCCCTCACAATTCACAATTTATAGCATACGTATACCTGTTAAGGCTACTGGCTTACACTTAGAGGCGAGGGACCACATTCACAAAACTTCTCCTTCGTAAGTGCGTTTTCCCATGGGTCAGGAGGCTTCGCTTATGATCTGTGCCGCATCATGATTGGCTGAAACATTATCTTACGAAAATTTATAGCGTAAGACGTTTTTCTGAATACGGGCCCAGTTTTTCATTACATTGTTTGATCAGGTACTTTAGCTCAATAAAACTTTTTGTTGGGCTAGTTGGTTATTCGACATAGTGTAGAATGATCAGCGCAAAATTGACTCCCGCAAACACTCACACAAACACTCACTCATCCACCCGAGGAACACACACGAGCGCTGAGTGTCGTGTGTGTTCCTCGGGGGGATGAGTGAGTGTTTGTGTGAGTGTTTGCGGGAGTCAAGTTTGCGCTGATCATCCTACACTATGTAGGTACTTTAGCTTTTACCATTTCCAATTATTTGTTAGTGTGTCAGTAGGAAGCGACAGTGATTTCTCACTGAGGCAGATCAGCAGGTAAAAAGAAAGAAAAATGAAAGTCGAAGTCAATCGCCGCAAGAACGTATGAACGGGTAAAATTCCTGGTGCTAAATCTGTGTGCCGCAATGGACATCAATGGCAGCCAATCAATGGACATCAATGGACATCAATGGCACAATGCGGCAATGGCAGCCGCATAGAAAAGTAGCATCAGTTGAGCCTGGAGACGGCCACACTTGCTGGCACGCCATAAATATTATGCTCCTGAACACGTGAGTAGAACTTACCACGTCGAGCGCGAACTTTGACAGGGACAGAAAGGGAGGGAACCACACCAGCGCTGGTGCGGTTCCCTCCCTCTTTGTCCCTGTCAAAGTTCGCGCACGACGTTTATAAGACGTATATGTACCTACTAGGCCGTCTTGCGGTCTTACTTTGAAACTTACCGTGGCCTCAATGTGCTCTCCGCCTGCCGCTCCGTTAAAATCATTATTAAAATGTATTGCTCATATGTTCTTGCGCACTCTTACTAAATAAACAGGCCTGGCCGATGGAAATACTGAATTCTCGACTATGCAAACAATAACTGCAGTCGTCGTCACGCGCAGCGTATAAAGATAATGTCGACAGTCGCCAGAAAGCGCGGCCTTCAGAAGGAGCGCTACAATGTCTTCTCTTGGTTAACGAAACACGCCGAAGGTAGCTAATGAAGCGCCTACAAAACTCTCGTCCAGCTGGCGGATGGCATACGTATTTTGTGCTTCCAAGAGGTACACAATGCAGAGCCAAAAGCCGAAAGACATCCAAGTGTGAAGACCGCCACAATGCTAAGCCCCAGAAAACTGCATTTTGATTCAATGAGCAATTTCGAACACAGAGCGCTTGTGTCGTGTTCTTCTCTCTTTGCCTCCGTCGTCAGTGCGCGCTCTCCAGTAACGATGAATGCATACCAACTCGCCCAGTTTTCTGCTTTGTTATGAGCCATTTCGGTGAGCGCACGACCGCCCTACAGGACTAGCCATTAAAATATGACAATATACCTGCCTAAATATCGTTGACTCTGGCATATTTTTAAGGCACCTGTACCTGTTGGTGTATGACTGTCTGGTATTTAACAGTTATTTTGTGAAAGGGCAAACGTAATGCTGTGTGACAACCAAGCCATTGCATAAGATCTCGCAGCACTTGTGAGCTTAGAGAGTATCTAAAGAAACGCCTACACGAACTTAATATATACAAATCCAACGCACCATCTGAAATTTGGTAACAGTCTGAATTGGCTAATGTAATTCTACAAGAGTGCCCACCTAGGTATTTTAAGTCTAAAGTCGCTGCTGGGCAAATCAAGAGGCGAAACAAGGAATTCGTACGGCCGCAGATTGCACCGACTCCAGCATAGGCTTTAAAAACCAAGAAGCCATCCGAGAAACCGGGCACGCCAAACATGGCAAAAGATGGCACAACAGGCAATAAGGGAATCACGCGCTTTAAGGCTCACATATTTCGTGGCGCTTAAGGTAGCATTTTTTCTAAGATACTAAGCACACTTGCGCATATAACAGATACGGCTGCCGACGATTACGCAGCGCGGCGTTTCACGGCAGCCCCGCGGGCCCTATCAGCCTCGGTCTACAACGCGGTTTGCCTGGGAAGCTTCGCCTTTGTGCCACTCTCTCGGCGTCTCGGGGCGGTGCTCTCCGAGAGGCATGACGAACGTTCCCCGTCGAATTTGCGCTACTACACCATACGTTAAAATGATATCTCACCAACTAGCCCAGCTCTCAACCCTACTGTTCCTCCTACCTGATTCGGTTTGTGGAAAATCTCGGGCCAGTTCTGCCAGGGGCTCCACACGTAGACGGCGTAGTCGAAGATGAGCGCGTACACCACGAAGGCTCCCAGCGCGGCTCGTAGGCGGCCCTTGGTCAGCTGCATTTCTTCGTGGCACTCGCTGGCTCGAACCACCACGTCCGATCGTCACGAGAAATACCTGCACGCGAGCCACGCGGGGCGTTTCAGATCTCTTCTACTTCTGCGAAGAAGGGAACGGGAATGTCTGTTTATTTATTTATTTATTTATTTATTTATTTATTTATTTATTTATTTAATTATTTATTTATTTATTTATTTATTCATTTATTTATTTATTTATTTATTTATTTATTCATACGGCAGGCCCATATACTAAAGCCCGCAGGAGGGGCAACAGAATGACAATATAATGACAATGCAAGAAAAAAAAAGAACATATTAGCAGTACGTGGAAAGGATGCAGCCTGCAGCCGTTGTACAGAAAACTAAATGCTTGCCTTAGAGCAGTAAATAAAACCAATCTATTTGCATTCCTTTTGTAAAAAAATAATTATACGGCCACCTCGATTGCTTAACGCCGTGGTAGCTTGTATAGCGTATACAGGGTGTTTTTTTTTAGGAAATACAGATTTTTCAGGTATCCTATGGTAGTCGCGCCCCTGTCATTTTTGCACACGTACTCTATGTCGAAGCGGAAATACTTTGCCACCACTGAAATAACAATGAGGCGACTAATTAACAGTACGTCGTTAATTAACTTTTTAATTATTAACATGAGTGCAGTTGTTTTATAAAGTTGTATTGCATGATAATTTATGGCATACCCCTTTTTTAGAAATCACAAAATTTTCACGTAGTTGGAGATATTTTTCAAGGGCGAAAACGAAATTGATCGCCCCCGGCGCGCACGAAGCGCGACCAATCTGCTACGTGAGACCGGAACTGCCCGTAACAGGGAAGTGAGGAAATTGGAATCAAGGCCCAAGAATAGGAAAGGACTAATAGACTCCAGTGCAAAATTTGATGGTCCTTGTTCTGTTACTAAGACAGCCCCTCAGAAGAGAACACTGAAGACTGTTTGGTATGGCGGTGGACGTGGTTTAGTTTAATGTGCTTCAATTGGAAACGTTGTCAAGTATTACCTCAGGAAGGGTAATCAAAGGAAACCTGGAAGCGGTATGAGCCTTTGGATAGGAGACGGAGAAGCTGGGGAGAAGGGAGAAGGAAGGAGAAAACTGGAAACAGAGAGAGAGTCTCGGGGTTCCAAAATTTGTAGCTAATAATGTACTTTACCATGAAACATACCTGCCATGTCTTCAGACTAGGTTTAGAATTTTAACAGTTCAAACATTTCTAAACATATATGCCCTCAACACAGACGCTCCCAATATGTATTTCTTAGAGAGCCATCCACATTTTTTTAATGTGAGTGGTCCCGACTACATCGACCTCAAATAATTTTTCTGCAAAAGCTTTTGGAGCCATTAGAAGTAAAATTTTGTGATACATTCTACCCAAACACACTCAAACACACAGCAGTAATAGAATATGATGACATATTTCCAAAAAATGCTAAGTTATTACCCGTTAGATATTTAAACGGGTTGTTGGAAGACCACCTTAAAAACGTATGGATAAATTCAGTAATAGCCACAGATGATTCTGTTACTGATGAGAAGGCAGGAGTGGGAATTTATTCAGCAGCACTAAATTGGTCATTTTTCCTTCGCTTGCCTGACTTCACACCAATTTTTCAGGCAGAATTAATCGCAATTAATCTTGCCTTGCGGAAACTCCCAGCACATATCTCTTCAGCAGTTATATTAACAGATTCCTTGTCCATGTGCGCGGCGTTAACAGTGCCACAGTCGTCAAGCTAAACTTTTCTTTGCACAGGCCTGCTTTCGTTCCTTCCCCTCAATGTAATTATTGTAATCAAGCAGAAACAATAGAGCACTACTTCACAGAATCTCGCAGATACGCAAACATAAGGCAAAGATTTCTCAAACCACCTTCTCAAAAACTTGGCCTTGAGCTTTCCACATCGGCATTACTCTCCCTGGGGGCGTCGGCACTGGGGACAATGCAACAGGGGCATATATGATGTCATATTCAGTTATGTACAAGAAACAAAGAGACTGCCATGTTAATACTATAAGTAGATATATATCATTTCATTCCCTTACTTAAATTTACGCATTTATTTATTTATTTATTTATTTATTTCTGTTATCTAACACTCGTTTATTAACATTTCAGAAAAAATCATAATTACCATTACCTATTTTGCTTTACTATAAATTATTTTTTTGCATATTCCATTTACTTTATTTTTCAAAATTCAACTGCCGCGTGCTTCGTGGCCTATCCCCTGTAATGGGTTCAGCTATTCCCGTGTAAGAAACAACCAACCAACAAGGTTACCCGATTGTTGGCCAATACCCCAGGGTTGGTGCGAACCAAAATTTTAAAATCTACAAGACGGACGCCAGTTCCATGGGAAAGTTTTATTTCTGTTGTATCCTTTTAATTAGGAACGCTACAACGAAATGTGTCAAAAAAGTATGAAAGTCTGTGACCGAGTAGTTGTGAAGAGGGAGAGGCGCCAACTAGAGCAATGTGTGAAATGACATTTTTATTTACATCGCGTTTCGTTCTTATTTCTTTTTGACTTTTCATAGGGTTTACATTTCCCTTTATAATTGTCAGTCTGGCCAATCCCCCTCGTTGGTATGAGCCAGTCTCCTTAAGGCGACAAACAAACAAACAAACAAACAAATGACACGTGTTCAGGCACATGCAGATTGGCGATGCGTTGCAAGTAAAAAATTATGCTTGCACTCGTTTGGGATGGTAAACAAAGCAGACTCATTTGTGAAAAGTTTATTCGCAATGACTTGTGCTAAAACAACAATCTTATGTTGAGCATCCGTCGCGTCCCTGGGCGGTGGCCCGTAAGTCCGCTTCACTGCAGCGCGCACTTAATTGGGGCAACGGAAAGACGCGGCGGCCACGCGGCTGGTAAGATCGTATGCTGCTTTGTGTTTTTTCACGTTTTGGCACGCTGTTGTTGGCTTTATGCAGTGCCGCCGACAATGTTTCAGATGGTTTGTTTAGAAAGACACTCTTAATAATAAAGGTACGTAACATACAGAAGAGCTCGTGTGGGGGCTAGTTGGAACATACTGTAGGAAAAAAGGTAGCGCTGCAAAGTTGGGGACAAGAAAAAGACATGGACTACACAGACGAGGCGCTTCTAACAACTGAATCTATTGAAACAAGAATATCAAAAAAGAGAGGGGAGAGGAGGGAAAGGCGTAACATACGAAGGAAATGGCACTGTAGGTAAACCACGCACGAGCGAAGCTCCAGTGCTGTCTATGGTGCCGAGGTACTCAGTTCCCTGTTCATTCAGTTCAACGGACCCAACCAAAAAGAAGGCTGCAGCATCGGGTCGGCAATAGCTCCAGTTCTGTGTGACCTTTACCTGGCGAAAGGGGATCGCAAAATCAAGCCCGTTCTGGACGACGCCGGTGTGACGAGATGCTTCCGCTACGTGGACGACTACCTTGTGTGCATCCCTGCAGACACTTGCACTGATACTGTTATACACAACGTTTGTTCTGTTTTCCAGTCAGCACACAACGGCCTTGACGTCACGTTCTAGTTCACCCCCCCCCCCTCCCTGGACAACAGGCTGCTGTTCCTAGATTTGGAAATCAGTGCCGGGTCGGAGCACACGTGTTGAATGTACAAGACACGCAGTGGTAAACCTATCTTGCCATTTCAGTCTAATCACACGAAACTTATAAAAAGAGGCATGGCAAAATCGTGCATGTTGCAGGCGACTGAAAAATCATGTCAGCACAGAACGAGTGAAAGCATGAGCTTGCAAATAGAGCGCTTGAAAAGGAGTGGTTGTCCAAACGGGGTCCTGTCGGCAGTGGCAGAACGCTGCCTAAAGGAGATTAATAACCCCGGGAAGGAAGAGGAAAAAAATTCGGCAGATCTCACGCGTTGTGAGAATCGGTTTTATCCGAAGCAGCCAGCGAGTGCTTCGATACTGTATTTTATGGCTTTGAGCCAAGTGTTAAGAGGTGGATCAACGTGTTTTTGTAAGTTCAGTAGCTATGTGCACATCGCGGGCTTAACAGTCATGTCGACAACACTAGAATTTAAAGGGTAACTTATGGTGCGACGTAACGTCAGCCCTCACGTTGGAGTACATACGCCAGTATTATCGAAACTAAGTGCACTTTATGATGCAATCATGTTAATATCATACGTAACTTTCGTTAATGTATTCCTCCGGGGTCGAGCAAAGCTTGAATACAGTTTGCTGAATCATAGGAATACAAATGTAATATTTATTAGACTGTTATAAAAGCGGAGCCCACACTGGAACCACAGACGTTAATCTGACATGACGCCTGTATCGTAGGAGTACATATGTAGTGTTTATTGCTTTCTTGTAAAATTAGATAGCCAGCACCACAACTACAATTGACGTTGCACCGCCATTACGTCTGCGTAGGCTGTATTTCCAAGCCAGTTTATAGGCCTGATGTAGCTCTCTGGTAGAGTGCCTGACTACCACGCAGAATGCTTGGGTTCTATTCCTGCTGGGATCCTAATTTCCATCCGTCGGGTCAACACTGCCGATGTCAGTTTTTCTTAACGCTCTCGCATTTTAATTACCAATGTCTGTTCTAGCCTTGATGCCATTCTTAACTTGATGCCATTCTTAACAACCCTCGCGCCCCGCCACCGTGGTCTAGTGGTTATGGCGCTCGACTGCTGACCCGAAGGTCGCGGGATCGAATCCCGGCCGCGGCGGCTGCATTTTCGATGGAGGCGAAAATGTCTGAGGCCCGTGTACTTAGATTTAGGTGCACGTTAAAGAACCCCAGGTGGTCAAAATTTCCGGAGTCCTCCACTACGGCGTCTCTCATAATCATATGGTGGTTTTGGGACGTTAAACCCCAGATATTATTATTATTATGTTCTAGCCGATCCTGGGTAGATATAAACTGTCAATCACCTGTGGCGCATACCCGAACACCGCGGCCCGTGGTAAACATGTATGTGCCACACGTGTCTGGAGGAAAGGGTTTGACGACGTACGCGACAGATTTTTGTCGTGACCAGACATTCATATTTGTCAAACCCTCTTACCCTTCATGCCAATTTTGGTGCTCATCAAGGTAAGAAGGCGATCATGCGAGCACCCAGATGTAGGCGGCTAGATAGATAGATAGATAGATAGATAGATAGATAGAAACGCTCAAAGTGCCAAAGGTTCGCTAAGAAATGCTTCGCATTTAAAAATTAAGAATCCGGTGGTAGTGTTGCCGTACATGCACACCGTAGCGCATAGATTAAAAAAATGGCTTCCCGCTATAGTGTGCAAGTGGTATTCTCGGCGCCCAAAAAACTGGTAGGCTTGTGTAGGGAAGACAACTCCCAGAGTTGTGAAGGCGACGCCCGAGATGCAGCATGTAGTGTCAGACACGTCGAAAAATGTGTTGAGTGCAAGGTAGGTGTAGCATACAGGATTCCTTTGACCTGCGAAGCATCTTACATTGGGCAGACGGGCAGGTGCCTCAACAAAGGGCTTCAGGAACACAAGAATTTGTGTAGTAGGGTAGCAGTCGAGGGTAATCTCGCTGAACACTGCTCTAAATGTAAATGTAGCCCAAATTTCAGGGACACTTCTATTTTGGCGCACAGCAAGGACAAAAACAGAACTATCATAGAAGCTTACAATATGATGTCGGGGAAGTTTCGCGCATGAGTTAGATCCACATCTAAAGCACTCACAGAAAGACAAGTAGCATGTTTGGCGACACAAATATAAATGTAATCGGAGCACAAGTGCCTTCTTTGATAAAGAGACGAAGCAGGAAAAACGTGAAGTTTGAATTAGATTAATGCACGTGTTGTACTCATAGATAGCACCGCAGCTTCGCTCATGCGTGGTTTACCTACTACAGTGCCCTTTTCTTCGTATGTTACGTCTTTCCCTCCTCTCCCCCCTTTATTGATCTTGTTTCAATAAATTCAGTTGTTAAAAGCGCCTCGTCTGTGTAGAGCATGTCTTTTTCTTGTCCCCAACTTTGCAGCGCTGCATTTTTTTCCTACGTAACATACCTTGGGAATACACATGTTATTTTTTTTATTTGCCACTCGCTTAAACGTGACTCGCACCATTCGCGGCTCGGAGCCGGCTGCTGCTTTGGTATCTTACGCTCGGCTCTTCGGGAAAGGTGAACATGGCAGCGAATAAGAAAGCGCCATTGCTTTTCTAGCAACCCGCTCAGATTTAAGGCGCTCCGCGCAGTATTGCATTTTTGAGGGATTTTTTTCAGCAACCTAGCCTTCGTACACCTCGGTAACATTGAAATCGCTGCTAGGGACAGAAAAAAAATTTTCTTCGGAATATCTGCACCAGGGCAACTAGTCCACTAAAATGATTGCGCGCAATGTTTATTTAAAAAATCGGAGAGGATGGAGCGCTACATTTCGCATGCAATGCAATTTCAATGCAATATATATATATATATATATATATATATATATATATATATATATATATATATATATATATATATATATATATATATATATATATATATATATATATACAGTAAAACCTCGGTGATACGATCACGGCTCGTGCGAATTTCGGGGGGTGATACGAATTTTGTTGTGGTCCCGGCCAAGGCCATTAGCCTGCAGTGTATTGGAGTACGGTTGTCGCGAACCGATTTGCACCCCGCGGCGTTTGATACGAACGTACGCTAGCGCACAGGTAGGAACAGGTGCTGCCCGCGCTGTCGCGGAAGACGCGGGAGTCACGCGCGGGCGCTGGCATGCGCGCTGCGCGACCATCAACGGTGCGTCGTTGCCTCCGAGATAGTGCGCGCGAATCTTGGAGGTCTTTAGGCGCCTTCGCGTTTAGGTTACAGATGACGTTGACGTCGCGCTTTTTTTCCCGAAGCGTTGACGCGGGCTCCTGTGCTAGAGGCAGGAGCGTCCTTGTACTGTGTTAACACGTGCCTGCCACGTCGATGCAAGCCATGTCCCCGCAATCAGACGTTCTATGAAACAAGACTGAAACTTGGGCTGCGGGTCCGTCATGAAGTCCCATTAAAGGTGGACGAAGACCCCAAGGGACGAAGCGGACGGTCTTGGAGAAGGAGTTTAGCCTCTATCTATCGTGTGCAAAGCGCTTCTTAAATTACTTTTGCCGCAGTACTCTGGTGTCACGCAAAAAAGCGCAGTAAGATTAGGAAGGGGCTAGTAGCGGTCACGGGGCACAACACATCTGGTTCATTAATTACACACGCGCGTGCTCCGTATATTTACGAGTACAAGTATGATCGTTGACGTCTAAAAACTTTACTGGCAATCATTCAGAGCTGTTCATGACGTCGTTGCGGCCCTGAGAAACACTGAATCAAAACGTATGCCAACTTGCTTTTGTAGCATACCAATTTTCCATGTTTTCTGGTGATACGAATTTCGGATGATACGAATATTTTTGGTAACCCCGCGAGATTCGTATCACCGAGGTTTTACTGTATATATATTGCACGGCGTACAGAGCATCGTTAATCATGACGCGGGCTGTGCACACCGCTGTGGGGTGAATACTTTGGGCGCTGGCTGTACGGAGGGAGAGCCCGGGAAGTGGCGTCGTCACTTTTCGCAGTAATCGGCTAAGTTTGGCGTCAATAACGGATACGGCCACTCCAGTGTCGATAAGGGCAGATGCGCGAACACCGTCCACAAACACGTCTAACACGTTCGATGGGCTTCGCTGAGGGCTTTCGCAGTTCGATAGCGTCGCAGCCCTTGCTTCGTGGACTGCGACGACTAGTTTTCCTGGTCACGTGGGACCGGACGTGGCCGCATCGGTGACAGTGATCGGCGTCGTGGTGACGGCGAACGGCATGTAGATGGAGCTGGGCGAGACGACGGTGACATAGGCGGCGGTGAATCGTAATACGGGCGGCTTGACTGGCTGGTGATGGTTGAGCCGACAGGAGGCGGCTGGACGCGATTGCAATAGCGGGCAACATGACCGGCGCAGCCGCACACGAAGCAGATTGGGCGGTTGTCAAGTACGCCATCGATTCGTCGGGGTAGGTCCCATCCATGACGCAGGACGCGGTGGACGAGGCGTCTGCTGATACGACTGCATGATGGGCTGCATCGGTGGCCTAGGTATGACGTCGGCAAACGCAGCCGGCACACTCGCTTGAAAGGCCTGAGGTCTGGCGACGGCTTCGGCGTAAGTAAGTGGGGCAGCCACAGGTATCGCTTGGGGTGACCTGGCTACAACTTGCGCGTAACTGAGTAGCGCAGGTGCCGGAGGGGGCTGGTGGTATTCCGGCATGACCTCCGCGATTTCCTGCTGAATAGCGTGGCGTAAGGGAGGCAGCAGCGTGGTCGATGGCTGTTCAATCAACATGCTGCGGGTGAAGGAAGGCCAGTAGGGAGAACTGGCGGGCAATTTCCTCGCGCACAAATGACTTGATCTCGGCGAGCAAGGCGGACTGATCAGAAATGGCCAACAAGCCAGCGAGATCGGTGCCGCGTGATGCAGGTCGACGGGTCAGCAACCGCTGCCGGCGCAGCTCCTCGTAGCTTTGGCAGAGCGTGATCACCTCGGCCACAGTACGAGCACTCTAAAAAAAAAAGGGAGCGAGAATGGAGCAACGGGCTCCGCTCCTCCTTCGGAGCCGCGACTTTCTCCTTTGCGGACGATTAGAGTCACTGGAAAAATTCTCCAGTGACTCTACTCAACACTAAAGTCACTGTAACGGGAAAAGTACCGCGTTCCTTTTCTCTTCGCCGCCGCGCCCTTTCGGCGGCTTCGCCACATAAATGGTCCAGCTCGCTCGCCTCGCTCGTGTCTCCCGGCCGCAGACGCACGGCGCTTTGGAGGGCGATTGTTTTTATAGGCTTAGGAAAGCGTGCAGGAACATTACGACATCCCGTATCGTTTTGAGACTTGATCGAAAGCCTATCGAGGCATCGAAGAATGCCCGGGTAAGGCCCTCTTTGCCATTCCCGGCGGGAAAAACGATGCCAAACGACGGGCTGTGTGTGTGCACAGAATTAGGCGGGAAAAATTTGTTCCCACGACTGATACCCGCATTGTGAGGTAAGCGCTTCATTGAGAATTCGCGAATGTTTCAGAGAATGTCTGCGCCTACCCTGCACTAGTGCAGTTTGTTTCGCCTGGTTGTCGCAGGAGATTCATGCACAATAACATTTTATTATGTTTGGCGTAAAATTGACGCATTTGGGCTCACATATAATGATCAGCGCGCCATGAAAACGGACTGCTACAGATTGGTACTGCCTAACGTGACTGTATGACGAACACAAATAACAGGTGGTAGCATGAAAATAATGGCTGATGCTCTCGCGGCCGGTTCGCTTGCTTGATATGCACCAAAATCGGTATTGCGTGACGTGACTGTATGACGAACATAAATACCCTGCAGTAACATGAAAATAATGAACATGAATATAATGGCACGCATGTCATGTAAGGCATCATTTACATGCTATGCTCATGATGCTCTCGCGGCCGGTTAGCTTGTTTGATATGCACCAAAATCGGTATTGCGTGACGTGACTGTATGACCAACATAAATACCGTCATGATTTTCACGTTACCACTTGTCATTCGTGTTCGTCATACAGTCACCTCACGTTATACCAATTTGGGTGCATTTCAATCTAGCGAACCACCCGCCGTCGCAGCATGAGCGTGGCAAGTAAGTCCTGCCGTACATGACATGGAAGTCATGATTTTCATGTTACCACCTATCACTAACGTTCGTCATACAGAAATACCTCGTCATAAAAATTTTGGTATATATGCATTTCATTAAACGACCGCGAGCGCCCCGAAACCATGCCATGTAAATCATGTTTTACATGGCATGTCTGTCATGATTTGCACGTTATAACCAGTCACTTATGTTCGTCATACACTCTTGTCACGCCATACCAATTTTGTTGTGTATAAAGCTATCGAAGCGGCCGCGAGCGCACCATGAGCGTGGCATGTAAATCATGCCGTACATGGCATGCATGTCATTATTTTCATGTTATCACCTTAATTTAAATTTGTCATACAGTCATGTTATGCCGTGCCAAATTTGGTGAACTTCCCATTAACGAAGCGGCCAGGACAGCACAAAGTCGGGAGCGGATAGATAGATAGATAGATAGATAGATAGATAGATAGATAGATAGATAGATAGATAGATAGATAGATAGATAGATAGATAGATAGATAGATAGATAGATAGATAGATAGATAGATAGATAGATAGACAGACAGACAGACAGAGACAGACAGACAGACAGACAGACAGACAGACTAGATAGATAGATAGATAGATAGATAGATAGATAGATAGATAGATAGATAGATAGATAGATAGATAGATAGATAGATAGATAGATAGATAGATAGATAGATAGATAGATAGATAGATAGATAGATAGATAGATAGATAGATAGATAGATAGATAGATAGATAGATAGATAGATACGTACAAAGTCACACAAATTTACTAAGAAATGCTTCGCATTTATTAAATGCAGACAGCCGAGCGCGTAAATGCCGCGCAGTTCGCATTTCTTTATCGGGTTAGTACGCGTGCGTGCGCATGTAGGCAAGTGAAAATTGCCGCTATTTCTTTCCTAATCAGTCAGAGAACAACGGTATGCTTCATTCGGGGCTGCAAAAGAGCACGCAATGCGTAAAACATGCGTTACTCCACGTGAAATCAACACCGCACCGCCGCAGCTTCGGCCGCGCTGGACCAAATATGGCGGCGCGCACGACGGTCGCGGTACTTTTCCCGTTCCAGTGACTTTACTCAACACACGCTACCAACGCGCCTTACGGTCCGGAAGGGAAATGGCCGCCGCCGCCCAATGTTGCCCGCGTGCAGCCTACCTTTGCGGTACTCTGAAATTTTCCAGTTATTCTAAGGACGATTTACTCGTCGCGCCCTCTTGCGGCAAGCGCCAAGGAAGAAACTTTTCTCCTCAACCACGTGACTTGCGCGCGCGCGCATGCGCACGCCGAGTTAAATCGTGATTCCGTGCTGCGGAGAGCGGCTGCCCTTTCGCGCTCACTCGGCAGCCTCAGACCAGACTATCTAGTGCTACCGATCTCGGCCAATCGCGTGCAATTACTTGTACCTAGGATTGATGCGAGCAACACACGAGTGACGTTAATTGCTTTTGTTCTATGTGTTGAGTAACGTGTGTGGCGTTCTTTTTTTTATAGGCTCGGCGTGTGCGCGATGCGCCGCATACTTCCGTGTGTCTCGTGTTGTTTGTATACGTTTGCGCACGATCTGCTTGTCATAAATACAGTAAGTCCCGCTTCACAAAACAGTCTTGTTTTAATGAACACCTTGGACTGTACACCAATAATTCAACTTTTTTCGGCGTTAACATACTTGGCTAGAGCACGCGTTTTTAGTTTCACACAGCACTTATAGCACTTATCAATACAACAAGCAATATAAAGAAGCATGAAGGTTAATTTTTACAACATTTTAGCAAACGTGATACCACTAGACAGTGCATGCGTGAAAGTACGATAACGTATAATTGCTGGAGTTTGACGTGTCGAAACCACCGTATGATTATGAGGCACGCCGTAGTGTGGGACTACGGATTAATTTCGATCAACTGGGGTTCTTTAACGTGCACCCGAACATAAGCACATGGGTGTTCTTTGCCTTTCGCCCCCATTGAAATGTGGCCGCCGTGGCCGCATTTTAACGTTAACCTGCATCATAATTGCACATATCTGAAAAATAAGTCAATGACTTCTGTCAATTAAGCCAAAATTCTCACTCACATGCGTTTTGGAATACGCATGCCATCACTGAGAATTAGGACCGACTTATGCACGCGTGCAGTATGTATCTCTCGTTCTCAGGATTTTGCTTTGGCGTGCGAAACTCAACACAAAATGCGCTTCTAATGACAGCTGTGCACAGTGGGTAATCACTAACACTCTCACTCACCTTTGTGAAAAGAGTATTCCAAAGCTAACGCAAGACAAACCACCGCCACAACGACAACTACACAGTTGTCGCACAATGACCACAATTTCACACGCCAGGCGAATACCGTGACGTAACAGTAGCAGAGCAGCATGTAGGTACAGCGTACTGAAATATTACAGAACACGTAGTGTGGGTAGCGTTCTTTTCCATAATTCGCGCGGTGTAGCGCCAGTTTCTCTACTCAAGTAATCGAGCTGCCGCGACGCCAAGAGCCACTGACATCGCTCTCAAAAGACCACCGTCCGGTGCGAGGCCATCTTGTCTTGTTTCTTCGCACGACCGGCGTTGTAACGTACGTATACACAAATGAGACGGCCGTACCGCATCAGAAGTATTGTCACTGAAGGGCTAGCAGTTGAAAGAATTCATGGCCCATCGTCATACTTATGGTCAACGCATGAACAGAATGTGAACAGATGTTAACGCCAAACCACTCAACGAAGTCGACGGAATCTGAACTATGTTGCCGATGTTGCGCCCTCACACAGTAACTATTGAAAATAAAGAAATCAGAGAGAGAAATGTCATCTGTGGCCGCTGTCGGAAGATGGCGCTACTTCAAAATGTCGTCGGAATAGTACGAACGGTCTCAATATGGTCGTTTTCGCACTAACTTAATCAACTCTCTGTAATTATATTGTTCATTATCATGCGGCTTTAGATTAACTGGTGCGCTTGACTAAGCCATAGCTACTACTTAATAATGTCGGCGTATATTGTGACGCAGCCATGAAATCGTAAAGAGTTGAAGAAAAATGACGCGTCTTTGTGCCACCATGGTCCACTGTAATTCAGTGTCTATATAAGGGCCAGCGCTCCTTAGAGGGGTATGTGTAAACGTCTGTACGTATGCGTCTGTAATGAATTGTTTGTGTTGTGGGTTTTATACATGCGAATGAATTGTGTATGTATTGAATTGAATGTGCGTACTATGTGTCTGCCTAGTGAACGTGTGCGTATCAATTTTCCGGTGTCCTTGAGTAATCCATGAATGGGCCTACCTCCCCGAAATGCCGTGTGCAGTATCAACGTACGCCGCCTCAGTCAGAAACAACTTTTTTTTAGTATTGTTTAATCCTTCTAGATGGTGCCAGCTACCACCTACTTCGCGGCCGCGGCGCTCTCATAGCTCCACCTACTTATATGAAGTTGAACATCTATCTATCGAAACTATGCCCTGCTGCGCCGGGATTGTTTTGATGCGACAGAATGTACATTTTGGAGGCACAAACGCGTGCATAACGTCGCTACACCGTGTGACGCTTCGACAAATAAAGACAGCAAGCCTAACGTACAGTCTCCGGGTGAGAGCCCCTTTGCAGTATCCGTCTCTTTTAAAGTGAACGCCGTCTCGCTGGCCGAGCGAAACGTACGAGTTCCGTCGTTCCGTTTCGCGAGGTTTTCATCACTACAGGTTTGTCTGCTTGATTTTATTGTCATAGCTTTCGATATTAAGCTCAGCGGGACCGTTTTTTGTGACTGCCAGTGCCGCATACTCTTTATCAGTCGAGAATCGATGCACTCGCTAGGCCTAAATCTATTGCTCGCTTCGCTGGCTTGGCGTCAGCCATCTTGATTTTGACGGTTTCTCCATTGAAAAGGGAGGAACGGTTTCTCCATTTGAAGACGAACATTGGGGACATCGCTGTTTCTCCCTTAAAGGAGAGAGGGTCACTCCATTTTTTTTTAAGAGTGAGGGTTCTTGGCGAGCAGCATAGTGAAGGCATCGTCGTCGATGCCTTTCATAACGTTGCGGATCTTGTCAGACTGAGGCATAGCTGCGTCGGCTTTCTTGCACAAGTCCAGGACGTCTTCTATGTAGCTCGTAATGGACTCACCGGTCTACTGAGCTCGTTCACGTAAACGTTGTTCGGCTTGCAGTTTACGAAGGGCAGGGCGGCCAAACACGTCGATGATGGCGGTCTTGAAAGCAGACCACGTGGGGAAATCGGTGGCGTGGTTGTTGTACCACAGGCCCGCCACACCCGCGAGGTAGAAAACCAAGTTGCTGAGTTTGCCTGCCTCGTCTCATTTATTGGGTACGCTCACACGCTCGTACATCGCAAGCCAGTCCTCAACGTCGGTCCCATCCGCGCCGGTGAAGATAGGGGGGTCGCGGATGCGGCGGACACCGGGGCAGGAGGTCGTTGTTGGAGGAGGCGTTTGCTGAGCAGCGTCTTGAGGCATGGTAGTTGGTAGGGGACGGGATCTTAGCTCTAGGGGCATCGAATGGGAGCACAGCACCTCCACCAATTTGTTGAGGTCTTTATTAGACGGCAGTCGGCGACGATGCTCAATGGCGACAGTCAAGCAAGAACACGAGCTCAGAGCGCGAGCGGGAAGAGCCGTGTTATATATATATACACTCTTAAAAAAAATGGAGTGACCCTCTCTCCTTTAAAGGAGAAACGGCGATGTCCCCAATGTTCGTCTTCAAATGGAGAAACCGTTCCTCCCTTTTCAATGGAGAAACCGTCAAAATCAAGATGGCTGACGCCAAGCCAGCGAAGCAAGCAATAGATTTAGGCCTAGCGAGTGCATCGATTCTCGACTGATAAAGAGTATGCGGCACTGGCAATCACAAAAAACGGTCCCGCTGAGCTTAATATCGAACGATATGACAATAAAATCAAGGAGACAAACCTGTAGTGATGAAAACCTCGCGAAACGGAACGACGGAACTCGTACGTTTCGCTCGGCCAGCGAGACGGCGTTCACTTTAAAAAAGACGGATACTGCAAAGGGTTCTCACCCGGAGACTGTACGTTAGGCTTGCTGTCTTTATTTGTCGAAGCGTCACACGGTGTAGCGACGTTATCCACGCGTTTGTGCCTCCAAAATGTACATTCTGTAGCATCAAAACAATCCCGGCGCAGCAGAGCTACAGTGTACTAGAAGGGGGCAGTGGAACGAACGAAGCGGCCACGCCAACGGTCGGAAACACTGCCGCTCAAGCGTCCCAAAGAATTACGTCATCGTTACGTCATCACCACCATCTTGAATCTGAGCCTAACTGAGCTTCCAACCAGAAGTGCGATAACTGAAGGCGAAATTGGCGCTCGAGTCGATGGTGAGTCAAAATGAAAGCAGCCAATGGCAGCCCGCCGCCGTGCCGGCAAAGCCGTGCGCCCCGCGCCGGCCGCCGAGGCCGCGCGCGCGCCGCAACGCTAGTTTTGAATTTCTCGAAAGTTCCGTTCCGAAAGTTCCGTTTTGAATTTCTCGAAAGCAAGCGTTGAGCGCGGGCACCAGGCTGTCCGTGCAGGCAGGCTATGCTTGGGGGACACCTGCAAGTCTCTCGTTGAGGTTGGCGGATCACTGTTCGCTTTTGAGTCTTATTGGAGCGGTCGGTATGGTCAGCCGTGCTCCGCCGCCGCCACATCGGAGCCCGTCGTAGTCGCCGGCCTTGATGTGAAGTTTCGTGATGTTCCGTTACATGAAGCGACCGTTGGCCGGCGTGTGCAGTTTTTGCGGTGTTTCCGTAGGTTGCTCTCTTGCCGCCGTGATGGTTAACGGCACACGCCATTTGTACATCATGCAGCGGTGCACGGATACTTCAAGACCGAGTTCCGCAAGATTCTTCCCTGATCGAAAAAACTATTCGCAATGCCCACGAACTATAGGTGGCGCGCCGTGCTTTTCAAGATGGCGCCAGGAGGAGGGTCAACCCGTTTGTTAGCATAGGAACAGATAGGACGTGCGGACGTACGGACCATGCCACTTTCACCGGATGAAGTCATGAGCTGCGCTGAAATGGATATGAGACTAAAATACTGTCCCAAACCATGGAAAGTGCTAAGTACTCGCCACCTAATTATTTGCTGCGAAGTGAAAGGTTATATTTCAGCTCCGTTATCGTAAATAACGATGCTTTACGAAATCCTGTGCGTGCTACATAAACCTGTATCATGAACTAGAATTGACGTATGAACTGAACGGCACTCCGAGGTAGTACGTACCGAGCCTGCCTGACGGATTTGCCGCAGTAGTAGGCCGCCAGCGAGTAGCGCCATCGCTGCTGCGCGTGATGATGGCTTGCAAACATAAAAGTGTTCTGCGATAATACCCCTTCATCATTACTTGCGCAGTCGGAAACGCGGAGTTACGTCTTCAACGGCACGCAAGCATTTAACATGCCATTCAGTAGCGCTTGTGTCACAGCCATGCTGAGGCTCTAGCCGTGTGTACTTCACTCGCATGTTGCAAGTTCGAACAGCACGATCGAAATATGAATATCGAAAATAATGCACACGTGTGCTTTTCGCAACGTCGAAGAAGTTCGCCGAGAGGCGTGGATTGTGGCCGTGACTGCACGCTCCATCGCTCTAACCATTTCGCTTCGCTGGTCGAGCTCGAGCGTGTTGGCGGCATGCGGCGCTCCATAATATTCACAATAATTGTGATACATGCAATGCACAAGAGGAACTATGCTTTTATTTTGATCTCGCTCAAGGATACTATACATTAAATACAATCAAAGTGACTTACGAGTTACGAGCGTGAAAGAACATTAAAGCACGAGGGGACGTGAAGTGCAACTCGCTTGTCGTGAGTTAGCAGCTGGTGGTTCATCGTCGCTATCACTCTCGGTGCTTTCACAGCCTTCTACGTCCAGTGAAAAATCCTCGTCGTCAAGATGGTTTCTTTCAATATCACTGCTGAAAGCAATCTGAAGAATTTCCTCCGCCGAACGACTTCGACCACTCCGCGTCACCAGACGTCTGGGCGCGAAGAACGTTTTGCTCTCAGACCGGTCAACAAGCAAATCGCTTGCGGTGTGCTGCCACCTATCAACAAACGTACAAAAACAAGCGGCGCAGCGGTGGCTATGAAACCCAACACACGGCGAAGGACGGCGTGGATGGAAAGCGTTCGCTCCACGAAAGGCGTCGAGCAGACGCGTCCTCGAATGATTGAAACGTCGCTCGCACGATTCGTAACAGCGCTTTGCTGACAAAGGATAGAGGCCCTATTTTAATGTATCGCCAACCACATCGCGAGCCCGCGCGACCTCCCTCCCGCGTACAGTGTTATGGGACTCATGCACTACAAGAAACACTGACCAATTATATATGCAAGTAAAACAGGGTGAGCTTCAACTGAATATGTCAGACGATAACATTTAACTTACCTACGTGGCTACAGAAAGCCTCGCGAAGCTGATAGTATGTGTACACTGTGGGCTAGCATTGAAAGCGCGAGTTGCCACGTATTTTCACGAAAACTTCGCGTCTCGCAAGAACGAATCAGATTTGTCGTGTCACGGAGGGCCCGGTTTGTTCACTGACGCAGGGAACATGCAAAGTCGTAGTGTTCCTTTCTTGCCAACGCGTTAACACTGAGGCTAGCACAGCCGAACAAGGGAGCGACCGCATAGTGCCGCCATTTTGTCGTCTACTAACCCGCTAACCCTCCTCGAGAGGACGCTCCTCGATTCCGCTAGGTGCCCTCCGCTAGGGCGGACGGTGTTTGGTGCTGCTAGAAGACGGACGTGTTTTTCGTGGGCTCCGGAATGACAGCGTCAGATAAGTGTTTTTTTTGCATGATTCGAGCTTGTTTTTTTAGTTAATCCACTAGATTGCAGCTTAATAGAGCTTACAACTTTGTACTGTTGGTACAAAGTGGTGTGACAGTCGCCTCGGGTGTTTTTTTTTTTTTGTTTTTTTTAATATTTGTTTGTTCGGCCACCACGTGGCTGAAAGGTGCACAGGTGCTTTGACGTGTAACGTACTTGCGGAGTTTTGTGATATCATTTGGCTTTAAGTGTATCTAATCCACCGTGTGAACGATCTATAGCCATGGTCAAAAAGACCGTAAAGTGTTCAGGATGCGGAATGGGGCGGAAAATAGAGGTTTGTGAGGATGAGACGACAGAGACAGCTGACGCCAAGTGTAAGCAATGCGAGTTAGAGGCGAAAATGGAAATAATGATGGCCGCCCAGAATGAGCTCATGGTGAGAATCTCCGAGCTGGAGAAAGCGGTAGCGACAGAGCGGGAAAAAACGATGGCTATGGCGGAAAGGCTTAAGTCAGCCGAGGAGGGATTAGCAAAGGTAGCCATGCCAGCAAAGGTAGCAAGCGACAGCGGCAACAATGGGGCATCGACCCCGACAGTGGTAGGCGCGAAGGGGGAAACAGGTTTGGAAAAGACAGGTGCAAGGGTCACAGGACCCACTTTCCGCGAAGTAGTCTTGGGAACGGGAGGGGACAAAACAACAGCAGTAGCACGCGCTAGTAACCGGGGCAGTGGGCAGGTGCGGGAGAGTCCAGCAGAAAAGTCGGATCACGTGATAATCGCCGGGGACTCGAATTTAGCTACATGCGCAGAAGCAATCGAGGAAAGGGTGAGAGGCGACAAACGAGTTTTAATAGGGAAGTTCCCGGGACATAGGCTGGGATCAGTGATGAGACAAGCTAGTGCAGAACTCGCAACTAAGTCTAATGGACGTAACCTCGTGATAATCGCGGGAGGTCTAAACGACGTCTTGAGTAAAGAATCAGCCGAACTAGCGACCACATTGGCGAAAGGGGTCGATGACATGCGCGCCATTTCCCCTCAGGTGCAGATAGTGGTATGCACAATACCGGAAGTACCAGTGCGAAATATCAGCTTGCAAAGAGCGGTTGTCGTCGCAAACAAAGAGATATGGCGAATTAGTCGAGAGAAAGGCATCGAGGTAGTGGAAATAAACAGAGAGGTGCACAGGTGGGGTGGTTTTCGAAGAGACGGAATACACTTCGATAGGAGGCTTGGCCATGAGGTGGGTTGGCGTCTTGCAGGACGCGCAGTAGCTTTTTTGGGGGGCACGCGGGCCCTTCGGTGCCCAAGGTAGCTTGTAATGAGGAAAACAACCAGGGGGACTCTTTGACAGGTAGTATAGCGAAAAAACAGAGAAAAGGTAAAAGAAGGGAGAAGGCGCGTGTTGCAATTAGTTACATTAACATGCAGGGTGGCAGAAAAAAGGCAAAATGGTTAGAGATTGAGAGACAGTTAAACAAGGAACAGATAGGTGTTTATGCGGTTACAGAAACACACCTTAGAGACTTGGAAGAGCCACCACATATTGAAAATTATGTTTGGGAAGGATGTAACAGGATCACATCAGAAAGGAGAGGTGGGGGGGTTGGAATGCTAATTCATAGCAGAACAAAATGGGAGAGAGTGAAACAAACGTGTTCAGAGCACATATGGGTTTCGGGCACAGTAGGTGGAAAGAAAACGTGGCTAGGTGTAGCTTACTTGTGGACGGGGAATAACTGCAGAGAAAAGAATCTGGAGATAGTGAAATGCATAAGCACCGATATTAAAGAATTTGGTCATGATGCCGAAATAATCCTTCTAGGGGACATGAACGCTCACATTCATGACCTTGACGGATATTCAGACACCAATGGCAAGTTATTGCTAGATCTCTGCGAGCAACATAGTCTTGAGATAGTTAACGTGGGGCCTAAGTGTGAGGGGCAGATCACGTGGGAAGTCGGAAACAGGCAATCGAGCATTGATTACTGTCTCATGACAGAAGGAATATATGACAAACTTAGAGACATGAGAATAGACGAAGAAGGCATTAACAGCTTGGGTAGTGATCATAAACGCATAATATTACAAATGGGATATAAAACTGAAAATAAGAACATAGAATCAAAGTTTGGCAGCTCGTATCTAAATGACAAACAAATAACAAATATAGCCGCAAGAGTCGAGGAAAAAGTAGACGAACTACCAGGCAAAGACTGGAAGTATAGTGAGCTGCTACATGTAATCACGAAAGAAATGGAAACAGAGAAGAAAACTATTTGTTGGAAGGGAAAGAAAAAGCCAAAAAGTTGGTGGAACAAAGAAATCCGGGAAGCGATCGAGATGCGACGTCAGGCATCACGGGAGCACAGACAGGCAAAAAAGGAGAAGCGGCCACAGGACGAAGTTAACCAAATATGGGAAATATATTTAGAGCAAAAATCCATTGTGCAGAAATTAGTCGAGGCAAAAATTAAAGGTGAAAGTGAACGCTGGATGACAGAGATTCGCGAAAAGAAGAAGGCCGCGCCTAGGATATTTTGGAGCCACCTAAAAGCGCTGGGTAGGAAGTCTGTCACAATGCAACAACATATGGTAGATGAAGGAGGAAATAAATTCGAAGGATATGAAGCGCTAGGTTACATTCGAAAGATAACAGCCGATTCGTTTAAAAAGGTCCCCCAGGGGATTCCCCCGGTGAGTAAAAGTACGCAAAGGAGAGCAACCGACGAAGATGTAGTACTAGAGAATTTCAATTGGAAGAAGGCCGAAGGAAAAATTCCTAAGCGCACTACTCCGGGCTTAGATGGGGTTCCCGTCAGCCTCATTAACGAACTCGGACATAACACTAAAGAAGCACTGCTGAAAGCCGTAGAAAAGTGCTTACAGGAGAGGGAAATACCAGACAGTTGGCGAAAAAGTAGAATGAACTTAATCTATAAAGGCAAGGGAGAAAAAGATAACATTCGCTCGTATAGACCCCTAACAATTACATCGGTGCTATACAGGTTGGCGATGCAGGCAGTAAAATTAAAAATAGAAGCGTGGGTAGAACAAAATGATATTTTGGGAGAACTTCAGAATGGATTTCGAATCGACAGGCGGTTAGACGATAATCTGTTTGTTCTTACCCAGTGTATAGAAATATCTAAAATAGAAAACAGGCCCTTATACGTAGCTTATCTAGATATCACCGGGGCGTATGACAACGTTAATCAGGAAATTGTGTGGGATATATTGAAGGAAGTGGGCATAGGTGACGACTGTGTACAGCTTTTGAGAGAAATATACCGAGAAAATACAGTTTGTATAGAATGGGAAGGAATAAGTAGCAAGGACAGCGTTGAAATTAGCAAGGGGCTGAGACAGGGATGCCCTTTGTCCCCGCTGTTATTCATGCTGTACATGGCGAGGATGGAAAAAGCGCTAGAAGGTAGCAACATTGGATTTAATTTGTCACACAAACAGGTCGGAGCGATGGTTGAGCAGAAGCTTCCAGGTCTATTTTATGCTGATGATATTGTCTTATTTGCGGACAGTCAAGATGATATACAGCGACTGGCAGATATATGCGGAAGGGAGTGTGAGGCCCTAGGACTAGGATTTAGTGCAACAAAATGTGGATTGATGATATTCAATGATCACGGAGACCATACGGTCTTAATACAGGGCCAAAAAATACCGAGGGTAAGCGAGTACAAGTACCTCGGAGTATGGGTAAATGAGGGGGATAGATATATGGAGGTACAAGAGAAAGCATCGGTAGCAAAGGGAAAGAGGAATGCTGCAATTATGAAGCACAGAGCTTTATGGGGATACAATAGGTACGAGGTGCTTCGAGGGCTGTGGAAGGGTGTGATGGTTCCGGGGCTTACATTTGGGAACTCAGTGGTGTGCATGAAGTCAGAGGTGCAATCAGGAATGGATGTAAATCAAAGGACGGTGGGCCGCCTCGCCTTGGGCGCTCACGGGAAGACGACAAATGAGGCGGTGAAGGGTGATATGGGATGGACAGGCTTTGAAGTGAGGGAAGCGCAGAGCAAAATGAGATTCGAAGAGAGGCTGAGGAAAATGAAGAAGAGTAGATGGGCAGAGAAGGTTTTCAGGTATTTGTATAGAAAAAGCGTTGACACGCAGTGGAGAAAAAGAACTAGGAGGCTCACCAGTAAATATACGGCTGGCAGTGCGGGCGATATGGCAACAAGGAGCATTAAGCGGAAGGTCAGAGAGGCGGAGAAGACTTATTGGAGGACAGCGATGGAAAAGAAGCCGGCTCTGAGTAACTACCGAAAAGGAAAAAACGAAATAAGGAGGGAAAGGTTTTATGATAATTCAAGGGGAAGCGCTTTACTGTTTGAAGCAAGGTCGGGCTGCCTGAGAACGCGTAGTTATAAAGCGAGATTCAGTAACGAAGAAGAACTATGTACATGCTGCGGGGGAACTAAGGAAACGATGGAACATGTACTGATTGAATGTGGCGATATTCACCCAGGTATACGTGTGGGCACGAGTCTACATGAAGCCTTAGGTTTTAGGGACAACAATGGAAAGCTGAACACGCCCGCGATAGAAATAAGTAAGAGACGGTTAGAGTATTGGTGGCAGAAAAGTAGAGATAAAGTACAAAAATAAATAATTGGGGGGAAAAAGGTTATTCTGCCTTAAGAGGCAGAGAGATGGACTGTGAATTTATATTTTTTGTTATAATAACATAGATTTAATCAATGTAGATAAGGCATTAGGACAACATGAAACAAGGAAGTTTTTTTTTCTTTCTTTTTTCTTTTTTTTTTCTTTTTTTATCCTTCGAGCCTGGTGGCAGACATGTCACCGCCCCGTTATAAAGGGGACGCTCATAGCATCCATCCATCCATCCGTCAGAGAGGCGGAGAGGACTTATTGGATGGCAGCGATGGAAAAGAAGCCGGCTCTGAGTAACTACCGAAAGGGAAAAAATGAAATAAGGAGGGAAAGGTTTTATGATAATTCAAGGGGAAGCGCTTTACTGTTTGAAGCAAGGTCGGGCTGCCTTAGAACGCGTAGTTATAAAGCGAGATTCAGTAACGAAGAAGAACAATGTACATGCTGCGGGGGAACTAAGGAAACGATGGAACATGTACTGATTGAATGTGGCGATATTCACCCAGGTATACGTGTGGGCACGAGTCTACATGAAGCCTTGGGTTTATAGGGACAACAATGGAAAGCTGCACACGTCCGCGATAGAAATAAGTAAGAGACGGTTAGAGTATTGGTGGCAGAAAAGTAGAGATAAAGAACAAAAATAAATAATGGGGGAAAAATAAGGTCATTCTGCCTTAAGAGGCAGAGAGATGGACCGTGAATTTATATATTTTTTGGTATAATAACATAGATTTAATCAATGTAGATAAGGTATTAGGCCAACATAAAACAAGGAAGCGTTTTTTTTTTCTTCGAGCCTGGTGGCAGACATGTCACCGCCCCGTTTTAAAGGGGACGCTCATAGCATCCATCCATCCAGGTGGCGCGACAGTCTATGGGCATTGCGAATAGGTGAGTATGCGGTTTGCGTTCGCAGCCACACATATATAGCTTCATTGCAGTTGGACAACAGTTGTTTTTAAACGTGACTGAATCGTGAAGAGCACGATTTTGCATCGTTGTACCAAGAAGTAACGAAAATAAAGCACTTTAGACTCATAGTTTAACTTCTGCGTCTCTGACATGACTGCTTCCTTGGAAGTGCTTTTTGCATTTTTTGGCCTGTTTATCACTCGCCTTCGTTTAAATACGCGTTTCTAAGTCTGTGTATCTCAACTTGCACTATACCGAGACGACGAAACTACGTTTGCGTGATGTGACTGCGTAATTTTTGTCGTTTGAATTCGGTTTGCAACTGCTTTTCTGCAGGACGTAAATGTTTTCTGAATTATGGAGAAGGCCACAAGTGACGCGTTTGCCCAAAGAAGGGTTAATAACTATAGAATCTGCTCTCTGCGAAGTCTCGATCCGCAACCTCAAGTGCACCAGCTTTCTACTCTGCCCCCAGTGCTTTCTTTCGGTGCGTGAATGTTACGTTCATTATATGTACTTACAGCTGAAAAAGTACCCTTTGTGTTTATGTATTACCTCTGTAATTACCTATAGAAAAACCGTTCGAAGAACCTTCATGTGTAGACATGAGAGTTGTTTTTTTCTGGTGAGCCTTGAGTATTGCAAGTGTCCAATATGCAGAATTTTATTGTTTGCGTTTATCTCAATGAAGTGCTCAGTGTACAGGGCATGACATTCTCACTTCAGTGACGTTATCTTAGAGCTATGCATTGTATTCGCGGTGAAAGAAAAGATGTGCAGTAGACTTATTTCACCTGGCCATTGGGTAATACGCGTTTCTTCGAATGTTATATGTGCTGCTGCATAAACGGTCCATCGCCTTCATGCCGTTGCCGCCATCTAACTGTCAAGTAGTGGTCAAGTGCCAAATAATGTGTATTTCCCTTTTTAGTGCGATGTACTGCTTATATATATCTAGTTGTTTTGTGTTTCGTATTAGTACAGTGGTTAATAAATAGTTCATTGCAATATTATTCCATATTTAGGTATTTTGCGCATCTTTATTGTTTTTGCCATGCACTGACATTTCGCCTACATTTCTTTAAATTTCATGACTCTGTCACATCAGCAGCTCGTGTGCACTTTGGTCAGTATTGTACTAAACACATCGTGTTACTTATATTTGTATACGTCAAAGGGCCTGCATTTTCAGTGTGTTCGATTTTTAATTTCCAAATTCTGAACTTTACAATGAACTTTTGTGCTGTTTAATCATGGACACACTGTGCATTCTTTAATTCTCTTCTTCTCCGGAACTTGTATCGTGCCCCATTATGTGCAAATCTTGAGTTTTGGAAACGGAGCAATAAAACGAAGTCACAGATATGTTGTGGGTGGAAGTCATCCCTTATGCTCTGGATCATGCAGGCTGCGTGCATTCAAACGCACTGCGCACCACGAGCGGACAGAAAAACATAAATGCGCGACCAAGCACAGCACGCGCGCATGCGAAAAAAAAAAAAAAACGCGCCACGCACACGAAAAAAAAAAAAAAACGGCGCGCGGCATGAAAGAAGAAAAAGGAGCCGCCAAGAAAGAAGGCAAAAAAAAAAACGGCACCCGACATGGGAGAGGAGAAAAAGCAAGCGCGCCCGAAAAAAAAAAAAGAAAGAAAACGCCGCGAGGAGTGCGAGGGAGGAAGAGGGGGGCGAGAAGAAGCGAGCGGCTGTTGTTACTGTTGCCTCGACGACGTAAAAACGCAATCGTTACGTAACCGCTGCGTCATCACCGCCATTACAGCGCTTCCACTCGCCAGGGCCGTAACTCAACGGCTTTTTTGGCGCTCTCGGCGCAAGCGTCGCAGAACGTTTGAATTACGCGTCCCTATGGGAGGTATACGAAGAGACCTACCAGTGGCCACGCCGCATCTCGGGTGATGCTCCGACGGGCGACCGTAGCGGCGGCGCTGTAGTCACTTTGTACTGAAGCTGTGGAGAGCGTCTGCATTTGGCGCGCGCTCGTCGCAGCCTACGAAAGCGTGTAATTGCGCGTTTTGAGCGCGTTTAATGCATTACTGAGCTTCAATCGGTGTCTCAACGCCTCCTGCGCGCCATGGTGCATGAGTGAATATGCTGGCGTGCCAAAATTGCGCCGAGATATTCCCTGTTCTTGGAGCCTGCCGACCCCCAAATAAGGTGACAATCGGATTTTGCGCACATGCATCTAGCTGCTCACTGATTGCTGTGCGGTTTGCAAGCAGCACTTCGAGCCGCGCTACACTATAAGTGACTACGAACACTGACTACGAAGAACTAACGAACCAGCGACGAAAGCCTACAATTCTTCTGCCGGCAGTCTCTACGATATATCCAGAGCATTGATCTCTGTATGAGCTCCAATGCGCTCGACTGTTTCATGAGTAACCTGAGTACAAATGACTCTATCGCAACATTTATATTAGTGACAGCTGAGTTCTGCCAGTTTTGCGCTGTTTCCTTAATGCCGAAAGGCTATCTTGTTTCAACAGCATGCTTCCGCGGTTACGATGCATCGGTTATGCGACCTCTGAGGGCTTAAAATACCAAGAAGGCGAGCCAGGAAGCCGAGCCGAAGGCGCGTGTTCACCTCCGAGGCACAAACTTCATGCATCAGGGCTTATCTCAATCACATTAAAATGCGCAGATGTAAATATAGCCCGTCGGTTATTCTGCCTAAATTGATTACAGCCTGTTCTCACTTTCAATGGACAGGACTTTTCCTGACCTTCTATCGATGCCATTAGAAAAACTTCTTTTTGACAACGTTTTGTATTATTATTTCATTGCTTTGCCTGTAAAGTGTCAAAAGTGAAGCCAGGAGGGGCGGTGGTGCTCTATGTTTTGCGAGATTATCTATATATATATATATATATATATATATATATATATATATATATATATATATATATATATATATATATATATATATATATATATATATATATATATATATATATATATATATATATATAATGTGTGTGGATATATATTTACACGCACAAATACGGACAGTAAAGTATCCCCTCCCCACCCGGCGCCTAGCAATTAATAACAATATCCGTGCAAGGCACCTGAGGACGACCGTTATTTTTACCGGTCGAGTTAACTTTGAGTTTCAATACCTTTGAGCCCTCGTAATGTGGAAGTCATATTTACAGAGAATTTGTAACGATACGCACCGTACACGCAGCTTCGCCAATGCGCGGTAAATGTTCGGTGTGCTTTCGGCACAATATCAGCACACAGCTTTCTGAGCACAGTTAAATTCCATTAGAGCACCTCAATTACTCTGAATAAACGAGACGCCGAATCACCACCAAAGAACCATTAAGGCAGAAGAAATCAGAATAAGACACGCCCTTTTTGTTTCCTCTGTCTCTTTCTTCTGGCGGTCATTCGGCGTCTAGTTAATTGAGAGTAATTGTTCTAAATAGCCCAGCAATGAGTTCGGCTCAATTACACTGAGATCGTGAATATTCACGGTTGGTGTCAGCCCGTTTTCATTTTTATATTTTGCGCGCTTTCCAGCAGTCACTTCGGTTACAAGAACTGATTTGCAGTATCTCTCAAAGGCATATATGAAGCAAGCATCTATTAAAAGCTTTGAAGTGTCGTCCATCAAGGCTTACGACAATTCCTACGCTTGATAATGATAGACGCGCAACGAAAGCCACATCAGTGCCCGTTAGCCGGGTGCCGCCGACGAGTCAAGCAGTTCTAGCGGCCCGTTCTAGCGCGCGGCGCCGCGCGCCTTCAGTACCGAGCGACTGCAGCGCCGCCGCTACTGTCGACGCGGAAGGCATCAGGCGGCGAGGCGCGTTCACGCCACTCGACAGTTCTAGTACACTCTAGCAGAGCATAGTTTTGATAGATAGATGTTCAACTTCATATAAGTAGGTGGAGCTGTGAGAGCGCCGCGACCGTGAAGTAGGATAGTAGCTGGCGCCATCTAGAGGGATTAAACAATACTAAAAAAAAAGTTGTTTCTGTCAGAGGCAGCGTACGTTGATACTGCACACGGCATTTCGGGAAGATAGGCCCATTCATGGATTACTCTAGGGCACCGGAAAGTTGATACAGCTTTTATTAATACGCACACGTTCACTAGGCAGATACACAGTACACACAATGAATTCAATACATACACAATTCATTCGCATGTATAGACCAGAACACAGCGATTTCCATGCGCATCGCCATATTTGCATCGCGCTTCGCGCCATCTATCGCACACGCGACGAAACAGCATGCGCGGGCTGCCACGCGAGCAGACGTTACACAGAGTAAACGTGAAACTCCCGAAACTCAGCCCGTCGGAGAGCGTGTTTCGCGTCTTTTCTAGCCTGGACATTTTCGCTGATTTTATTGGAACATCAAGAACATCTTGCTCATGCAAGTCCACAATGTATACAGTACGTGCTGAGCGGGCTACGGAACCAACCTCGTCAGATACGTACGCTGTTACAGTTGTTAAAAAAAAAAAAACGTTCTCGCTGTAGTACGCGTGAATCGTAATTGCAGTGCAGCTCGCGAAAGAGTGAAACGATGTTTCATCATTTCAGCATGCATCGCGTAATAATTAGAGTACGCTTTACGGGTAGTTTCGCGGAACGTAAGTTTTGTTTCACGAGCGCTCTTACAATAATGCGTCTTGCTCACAAAAGCGTACTATCAGAGAGTATAACCTGCAGTATCGTTCAGCGATCTCTTTTGGAAGCTACCTGAGCGATTTTATTCTTGTAACGATGGTGCTTTACAAGCGAAACTGTGCTACTCTTAGTTAAGCCGGTTAGCTACGCCTGCGACGTTTGGGGACCTCAAACACTGAAATGAAAGCACGAAATTCTGGCCAGCTGTTGAGGAGCACCGTGCCATTTATTACCTTTTGTAGACGAAATCTCGACGGGGTGGATGCCATCAGAAACACTAAAGCTTAATACTACGTTGAAAGTGGCAAAGCAAGCTGATTGCTTGTGCTTGAAAGCACTAACTTGCACTAGATTTTCGTCAAAGGAAACGCTCAAAGGTATGAAGTGCACCCCCACACAAAGCTCGCGCCTGCCTTCAACCCCGCTGCGTGTCACGCAAATTATGTTCGCAAAATGAAATAGCTGGGCATCACACTGCAGAATACACGCAGTTAGTGTACCTACTCGCGCATTTTCTCTCGGCTCCTAGTTTTTCTGCTTGGATCACAGTTATCCACTCGCGGCGAAGCTGAAAACACCGCACCAGCACTATTTCCGTGGCGCGTCGTAATCGTAGCAGACAACGCTAATATCCTCTTGTTGCGCTGCTTGTTTTGGCATCCAAAGACGACGCAGTAGTGCCCAGACGAGCTCTTATACGCTGAAGCGGCGTGAACGGGTACTTTTTCGCACTTTAAAGCCTCAGAACTGCAGCTTGCCCTGTTTACTTGGTGCAGCCCGCGCGCGCCTCGGCAGCCCGGTCAGCCCGGCGTCTGGGTGCGGGAGTATCCGCTCGGCTCGCCAGCAGCCTGGGTGCGAGACAGGCGTGCTCTGGTGTATAAAACCATTCACTACAGCCTCATACGTACAGACGCTTATACATACCCCTCTATGAAGCGCTGGCCCTTATATAGTCACTGAATTACAGTGGACATGGTGGCACAAAGGTGCGTCATTTTTATTCAACTCTTTACGATTCCATGGCTGCGTCACAATATACGCCGACATTATTAAATAGTAGCTATGGCTTAGCCAAGCGCACCAGTTAATCTAAATCCGCATAATAATGAACGATATAATTACAGCGTTGAATAAGTTAGTGCGAAAACGACCACATTGAGAGCCGTTCATACCATTCCGATGACATTTTGAAGTAGCGCCATCTTCCGACAGCGGCCACAGATGAAATTTCTCTCCCTGATTTCTTTATTTTCAATAGTTACTGTGGGAGGGCGCAAGATCAGCAACATGCCGTTCAGACTCCGTCGCCTTCGTCGCGTCGACTTCGTTGAGTGGTTTGGCGTTGACATCGGTTCACATTCTATTTATGCGTTGACCACAAGTATGACGATGGGCCATGGATTCGTTCAACTGCTAGCCCTTCAGTGACAATGCTTCTGATGCGGTACGGCTGTCTCATTTGTGTATACGAACATTACAACGCGGGTCGTGCGAAGAAACAAGACAAGATGGCCTCGCACCGGACGGTGGTCTTTCGAGAGCGATGTCAGTGGCTCTTGGCGCCGCGGCAGCTCGATTACTTGAGTAGAGAAACTGGCGCTACACCGCGCGAATTATGGAAAAGAACGCTACCCACACTACGTGTTCTGTAATATTTCAGTACGCTGTACCTACATGCTGCTCTGCTACTGTTACGTCACGGTATTCGCCTGGCGTGTGAAATTGCGGTCATTGTGCGACAACTGTGTAGTTGTCGTTGTGGCGTTGGTTAGTCTTGCGTTGGATTTGGAATACTCTTTTCACAAAGGTGAGTGAGAGTGTTAGTGATTACCTACTGTGCACAGCTGTCATTAGAAGCGCATTTTGTGTTGAGTTTCGCACGCCAAAGCAAAATCCTGAGAACGAGAGATACATGCTGCACGCGTGCGTAAGTCCGTCCTAATTCTCAGTGATGGCATGCGTATTCCAAAACGCATGTGATTGAGAATTTTGGCTTAATTGACAGAAATTATTGACTTATTTTTCAGATATGTGCAATTATGATGCAGGTTAACGTTAAAATGCGCCCACGGCGGCCACATTTCAATGGGGGCGAAAGGCAAAGAACGCCCATGTGCTTATGTTCGGGTGCACGTTAAAGAACCCCAGTTGATTGAAATTAATCCGTAGTCCCACACTACGGCGTGCCTCATAATCATACGGTAGTTTCGACACGTCAAACTCCAGCAATTATACGTTATCGTACTTTCACGCATGTGCTGTCCAGTGGTATCACGTTTGCTAAAATGTTGTAAAAATTAACTTTCATGCTTCCTTATATTGCTTGTTGTATTGATAAGTGCTATGTAAAACTAAAAACGCGTGCTCTTGCCAAGTATGTTAACGCCGAAAAAAAAATTGAATTATATTGGTGTACAGTCTAAGGTGTTCATTAAAACAAGACTGTTTTGTGAAGCGGGACTTCCTGTATTTATGACAAGCAGATCGTGCGCAAACGTATACAAACAACACGAGACACACGAAAGTATGCGGCGCATCGCGCACACGCCGAGCCTATAAAAAAAGGGAAAAAAAAACGCCACACACGTTACTCAACACATAGAACAAAAACAATGAACGTCACTCGTGTGTTGCTCGCATCAATCCTAGGTACAAGTAATTGCACGCGACTGGCCGAGATCGGTAGCACTGGATAATCTGGGGTGCAATCGCGGAACGATGCTATTCCCGATGCCAATGCCATATTCTATGCTATTCTTATCATCCACCACTCGCGGCTGGCTGATCGCGTTGATAACGCGGACGGACCGTGGTTCTCACCAATGGCCAAGCGCGAAAAGCACGAAAAGCATTGGAATAAAAAATAGAATCGTTCCGCGATAGCACCCCTGGTCTGAGACTGCCGAGCGAGCGCGAAAAAGCGTCCGCTCTCCGCAGCACGGAATCACGATGTAACTCGGCGTGCGCATGCGCGCGCGCGCAAGTCACGTGGTTGAGGGAGAAACGTTTCTCCCTTGGCGCTTGCCGCAAGAGGGCGCGACGAGCAAATCGACCGTAGAGTCACTGGAAAATCAGAGTACCGCAAAGGTAGGCTGCACGCGGGCAACATTGGGTGGCGGCGGCCATGTCCCTTCCAGACCGTCCGGCGCGTTGCTAGCGTGTGTTGTGAAGTGACCGATCTTTTAGCCTCAGTGCCGTGTTACGCTCGGCAGAACGGCATTATGTGTGTGTGTTTCTTCAAGAGGATATTAGAAGTGATTTCGAGTCATCGACAGGTATGGATCGACTGCGCGGTTAGCGGTGTAACTAATGAAACGTACGGCGAATCTTGCCATGTGGTCGCGAACTCTCTTCGCGGCTTCATCGGTCTCTTTTCGTGTCGGTCCCGGGCGTGTTCGCTAGGTCCGGATCTGTAAACATAGTTGCATTAGCGCAGTGACATCGTGCGAGATGCCATTTCGACATTTGGTGAATCTTGACTGTTTGCGCTAGCTTTGCAGTCGGTGTTCAGGTTCACTGCACTCGAGAACGTTATCGAACATCGAGAACATTCAACATTGCGCCCTTCGACTGATCGCTCACGCATAGCTTGCTTGCGCACCGTGCTTGCTGTTCAACTGGTTGATATGCGTAACAGAAGTTAAGAAGTTGAAAACTTCTTAATTCTTCCACCCAGCCAGACAGACTTCTGTCGAAATGTTTACATTTAAGTAACAGAAGTTGTGTGTGTACGGTAATTGGAAGTTGTGCGCGACGTCTTGATTTGGAATGCCAGCAGCCGAAAGTACGGGCGAATCGGCGTGCGGTAGGTAAGGTGCATCTTATCTTACGATACGTAGAAAATAGGCCATCAAAAATGATTGACACCACTACTTAATTGTTTCATTTCCTATTGCTTGTCTCCTTAATATTCCCAACGTTGCAATGAATTTGCAAATATCTTGCTGTGTTCCGACAAACAGTTCTTTTTTTTTTTTGGCGTTGCCAGCGCGTAAACAGCTGGGGTTCGGTTTCTGCACTGCTGCACTTTTTTTTCGTAATGCACTCTTATTAAAACTTCCTCGGCACGGTGCTTTATGTTCTTTTGATCAGAAATAGCACATCCCGGAATTTTTAAAGCGTATGCTACTGCAACACAGTATGTATACAGACCTAGGGCTCGCATAAAATCGACTCCCTTGATGCGTGGGATCTGCTTTTTTTTTCTGTGTTCATTTCTCACCGACTATGCAGTACTTTAAGGGTGCGCTCGGTGCATGCAGCATTAGCAGCATTTTTTGCAACAAATTTAAAAATACGTTTGATAACATTATATACCAAGTTTATCAACAGAGTTCCACGCTTCTGTTTTGTGCAATGCCAAAGATCATGCCACAATTGCCTTCAAGGTATACCAGTAAACAGTTATTATTTTAATAAATCTTCGATATCGCTCTCGTGCGTGACACGCTTATAACTCGGATAGCATGCGTAATCTGTTCAACAGATCGAGATATAAACAGCCGAGCAAATAGAAAGGTATGAAGTTTTCAATATCGCTGACCATAGCGAACCGAAAAGGTGAAGTATCCTGTCGCATAAGATCTTTTCCAGCAAAGTTAGCGTAGTTCACTGCAGGAAGGAGTGTTATTCGAGAGGGGCGAATTCGTTCAGGCCGACTATGCAGCCACGTAGAACGGCGTTCTTTGACATTAATTTTTCCCACACGGCAAACGAGATTCCCAGAGTACACACTATGAAAAAATCGAGTATTTGGGGAATATTTCTGCCACACAACAATAATCGTCATCCAGCGCGCGTACTTTCCTCGCGTTATCACCGCGGTCCCGGGACTTCCCGGTCACGAACGGCACGCGCGTTATCAGCGTGACATAGCATTCTTGACAGGAAAGTGACGAGAGCCGGGTTTTCAAGAAAGGAAACGCGAGCAAGCCAGATGACGATTATTGTTGTGTGGCAGAAATACTCCCCAAATACTCCATTTTTCTTAGAGTAACATTCGATTGATGGTGAGCTACTCTCTTCTGGCGTCTGTATGCAGTGGCGTAGCCAGGGGGTGGCACACCGGGCCCGGGCCCGCCCCCCCCCCCCCCGAAAAAAATGTCTGCTTACGCCCCTGTCAAGCCCCTGTCTGCATGACGCGTTTAAAAAAGCAACGAAGTACTTCTGGGGACCGTGGTACTGCTAAATGTCCGGCCACGCTCTGCATTGAACGCGCCTGCACCCAAAGCGCTTGGAAGGGATATGGCGGCGAGAGGTCACGTGATGCGAGTAAGCCAATCGCGTCGGCGGCGGCGCGCGGAAAACAGATGCGATACTCTGAAATTTTTCCAGTGACTCTAATCGACCGCAAAGGAGAAAGTCGCTGCTCCGAAGGAGGAACGGAGCCCGTTGCTCCATTCTCGCTCCCTTTATTTTTAGAGTGTATATATTGTAATGAAGACAGCGGCGCTCGGGCCTAGGCGCATGCTCGGCTAGGGCGAAGTAGAGAAGGACGAAGACAGATAATAATAGAACAGCCAGCCCAGCGAACGGGTGTTGTGTCTCTTTGTCTCTTCCTTGACATTGGCGCAGTCTACGACCATCGAACCGTAAGCTTATACGCTACCTCGTTCATGGCACCCGCCAACGTGCAGCAGCAGTACGCACGCCTTGAGGACGGCGTCAGGCCTCCTCGGCACCTGCTCACCTGCCGCCGCTGCATCCACCGTTCGGGGACGGCGTCTAGGCCTCCTCGGCGGCTCCACACCAATTCACCGAGCCGTTACTCCACTTCACGACAAGGGACGCCGTCCACGCGTCCTTGGCCATGGATCCTACCACCATGAGCACCGGGACCGCTGCATACTCCGCAGCCGCGATTTCTGGATCGTCGGGCGCTCCCCCCGTCAACGGCCCGGAGCTCTTGCATGTCCTGACGGAATTATCACGTCAGCTCAACCGCATGACGTCGTTGAGCTCCGGGTTCTCACCTGCCGCTTCACTATCGTCGGCTCTTTGGGCAGTGCCAGTGTTTCGCGGCTTTCAGGACGACGTTTTCCTGCGGATCGAGAGCATCAACTCGCTCAGCGACCACCATGCCTGGATGGACCAGCAGAAATGGCTAGTAGCCATCGACCATCGTCGCGATGCCGCCAAGGCTTGGCATGCCTACGAAGGCATCAGGCAACAAACTTGGCCCGAATGGTGTGATAAGTTGAAAAGTCTCTTTCGCCCGCTTTTTCATGACGGCAACCCCCTCCCTGCCGACCAAGTCACTACCACACAGGGAGTCGCGAGGTACACCACCTCGATGGTGCAGCTCGGCATTCACCCGCTTGCCCTCCCTCTATGACCTAGATCGTGAAGGGCGCCGTCCTGACGGTGCAGTTGTGCGCTGCACTAACGAGCCCTCTCTCAGATACCGAGTTCCTGAGGGGCAACACCGCGATGATGAATCTGTGTCCTGCAGCTCCTTCACAACAAGCTTCGCGGAACACCCAGCGACAGACACTGACAAAGGCCACAAGGTGGGCTTTGCGGCCGAGGACTCAAACTCCGTGTCGCGACCCACTTCACGACCTTCCTTGGCCGAGACCAAGATCGCTTCCATGCCGCAGAAGTCGATGATGCAGACTGGAAGCTCATCACTACCTTGGCACGTGGAAACGCCGGCTTCTCTAAGTGTCAACACGGTTCAGAAGCCGAACGAGTCCATGCCAGCAATCATTGTTAATGGGCTCTCTGACCCGCCGGAGCTACACACGCGAAGATCAGTGCAGTCATTGGCGAAATTCACAGATGATCTCCTTGCGCGTAGCAAGAACCGAACGGCTGGTACAAGCGACCTTCCAGTACAGCCCACGTGCGCCGATGGCTTGACTGGTGGCTGCCGCAGCGATGCCGCCACATCCATGACTCGCAGTCGACGCTTCCAGTATATCGCAAGCGCACACCGGAAAGCGCTTGCAGAGACGTACCCGCCTCATTCAACGATGTCTCTCTGATGAAGGCCGGAGAGACCAACGCGGCTGCAGACATCGGTGACATGCCGCCTCGATCGAAGTGTCACTATCGTACGACCAAAGAACGTGAAGCTTTGTCGCAGACCCAGCATCCGCATGCGTATAGCGCTATAGTAGTTGGCACTGATGAGGCGGCAGTGCGGAAGCTTGTCCCCAGATTGCAGAAAAAGTGCCAGCTGCTAGCGTCGTCTTCTGCCACTCACCAGGTTAGGCCACAGCACGACAGAGGCCTTCAACGACTACCCGGACACAGCGAGTGTGGCTCCGCAGAATGTGCGGCATTTTGGCAAGAGAAGTCGCGGCTTACACAAGACCGACTTCCGCGGCACACTCAAAGCCGCCCACCAGAGTCAGTTTCTCTCCATGCAGTGTCGCAGCGTGGCCGTGAGCGGCCTCTGCGAGGCAGCCAATGCCGCCCGCCAGAATCATCGGCGTCTCTATAAGTTGGCATCTCTATGATGGTTCAGGACCCCGGACATCTAAATGGTTTCACCAGCAACCACCGCCAGTGAAGGGTCATATTTTGGCAGGACACCGTGTTCGCAGCGTGGCCGAGTGTAATGAAGACAGCGGCGCTCGGGCCTAGGCGCATGCTCGGCCAGGGCGAAGTAGAGAAGGACGAAGACAGATAATAGAACAGCCAGCCCAGCGAACGATATATATATATATATATACATATACATAAACGCGAAAGACAGAACTTTGGAATAAAGCCTGACAGAGTGGTCCCTTGTGCATTCACCTAAGACGATTCGAAAGTGCAGTCATCTTTTTCTTCTCACTCGACGCATTGATCCTGCCCCGGCCCGCTCCGAAAGCTTTCTGCGCCTAATGTGGTTTTGTACCGCCGCAACGTTCAGAGGCACCTAACCTGATTTTGCACTGCATCCGTGATCGGCCCACCTTTCACCAAGCTGCGATGTCATGTGACCACGTCTTCATGTGACGTTACGTCACTTGACGTCAAAATGACGTCACAGATTTGGCGATATGTGACGTCATAATGACGTGATGCGGTACGCCTACGCCTACGGTCAATTTTCTCGTTTAATGAGGCATCTAAGGCTTTCGCCTTAATAATTACTTTCATAATTTCTACGCCTACTGTGCCGGAAAGCAGAAATAATTTGTGACAGTTTTATGTGTGAGTGAAATAACTTTATTTAAGATCCCGCGAATGGAAGACCCGGGCCTGGGGCCGCCTAGATGGCCGCTTGGAGCTGTTGCTCCCGCGCTGCCTCCACGGCTCGCTGGACCGCCCAAAGTTGGTCCGTCAGTTCTGAACTGAGCAGAGCGGTCGACCACCGCGCCCGTAGATCCTCCGGGGAGAGTGCCATGTGATCTTGATATTATGGACATCCCCACAGCATGTGTTGAAGGGTGGCTCTAGCCGACTTGCAGAGCTTGCATGTATCGCTCGTGTATATCTCAGGGTAAAAAGTATTTAATTGCACGGGATTCGGATAGGTTTCTGTCTGTAATCGCCTCCAAGCAACGCACTCAGCTCTGTTTAATGTACTGTGAGGCGGTGGCGAAAATTCGTCTCCGCATTTGATAGAATTTGGTTATATCGCTAAATGTTGTTAAACGATCTTTTTCTCTCCACATCTCCTCCTCCACGTTCCCCTGACCGATAGAAGTCACTCCTTGCTCATCTCTAGCTAGGATGTAATCTTTTAAATCTGACAAACATTGACATAACAAAAAGAGTAAACCTAATGATGCCGGAAGTGACATTACGTTGTGCTTTTTATGTAAATTCCTTTTTTTGCTGTATTCTGCGTCCTTGCAGAACTAGTGTGTGAGCGGGTCCGTTCATAATGTAATTTAAAGGAAATTCAAGAAAAATAAATTTGCGTCGTGAAAGCATATTTACGGTATTTATTTTGCAAAGTTTGTTAAAGTAGCTTATTAAAAACACCATAAGCGAACGCATAAGGCGACGTAACACCATGACGCACCGACTTGGAACACGACACGACCAGACAGACGATACGTTCTCTTTTTCCTTCATGAAGGTTTCGCAACACCTCCGGAGCAGAAAACCAATTACCGACCGGGAAACGGCATAGCCACTTCGCTAGTACGTCGCTCGAAGACAACTTTTCACAATTCGCGGCAAACAAAAGCAGCCACGTGAACGAGGGAAACGATCGCCTAATCCGAGCCGCCCGTCTTGGCGGCCGTTCGCACGACCTCCGTTGAACTTTGACCCGGCTGGTGTGCACTCCCCGCGGTGGGGATTCGGTTTCCGAGCGTCCCTTTTTCGGCGCTGCGTCCCCGCACCCTCGCGACGCACCCACACGACCGCAGCTCAATTACGTGCAGTCCACGGCGCCCGGCGCTGTTTACCGAAGAGAAACGCAATTCGCCGAGATATTGCTACGTTTTATTTCGTGCGTGGATACATCCCGATTTTCACATAATAAGGATCGATTAAAAGGCACGAAATGCCCCTCTCGTGCAGCTGCATGCGGCCGGGAGGATGGCAAACGCTTTCTTCTCAGTAACCCATAAGCGCTTCGTGATGTCGTTCAAAAAGTGTGTCCATATCTTACCACATACTTCGTACATTTCGTGAATGAGATGACGTCGGTGGCGTTAAACCTGCTGTGAAGGTATAGAAAGTAAGACGTATTTGTATGAGTTCGTCATGAACGTACAGATCCGGGTAGAGCAGACAATACTTAAACGGTAATGAGATCGTTGCCAGTAGACGGAATTCCGTGCTGTTGTATTCTTAGCGCAAAGTAGGTGCAGACTATTGCCAAATGCACAAGCATGAAACACCGCTGCTGTCGCCCACTCGCTACCCCCTGAAATGGACTTGTTGTCCTGCAGTGCCTGATTCCTTGTTTATTTTATGTTTTTCTTTATTTGTGCTATGCACCGCTTCATACGCCAGCTGCAACGCTGGGGAGGCTAGCGAGACTTATTGCAGCCCATGCGTTCGCACCAAGAAATACTTCAATGATGTTACCACCCGTAATGTGCTTTCTTTTTCGTTTTTAGGCTGCGCAATAAATGAAGATGCTTGGTGGCTTAGAAACAAACAAACACCGTTATACGGTTGTCAGTAAGTTGCCCTGGATTGCTTAGCGTCTCCTCGTTTTCGTTTTTTGGTGCCTCACGTCGCGACGCCTCACGCGCAGGCTCTCGCACGGCTCGCGCGAGCGTTTACAACGACGAAAGCCAAGCGCGAGACTTTCACAATTTGCTGACCGAACTTCTTGCATAGCTTCCACAGCGTTGCGCTTGACATGTGAAACGGAGTATAAGCACACACAAGCTGGTGTAGTCATTCATAGATGGTGAAGAAGGTGGCCTCCAGCACTATCGACACCAATGTGTAGCTACTACCTCCATCTTATTCCGACCAACACTGTCATACGGGATGTATCGCATATTTCGACGTGATTCATGCTCTCGGCAAAGGCTTCTTTCACTCTCAGTTCCTCGTTAAAGGGAGATGCGTTCAGCTAACGATATTTCGTGACATTTACTGTGACTTTCTTTCTCACGTCCGTTACAGAGATCACATATTACGCCGAGCTATTTTCATTTCGTTGTACAAAACAAACCAAATAGCTTAATCTAGCATGCTTTCTTACATGTACAGGTACAATAATGTTCGCAAAAACGGGACCGTTCTTATTTCTCCCGTTGTTATCAACAACACAATTATGGACAGCATGGCAAAGGGGCGGCCAAGCGAGGCAAGGACAAATGGGTGAAAATGAGAAATCACACTAAAGTACATATTTCATACACTAAAGGGCTTATTTGGGCCGGTTGGGCAGTGAAAGAGACGGACCAAGCGCTGACTTACAACCACGGCTTTACACATCGCCGTACACATCGCTTAGTCCTTGATGGACAAGACGCATCTCTTGTACAAAATACGAAAGCACAGTGGCAATAACATTCGACATGTCCCGGGCCCATCTATCTATCTTCCGAGACTCCTTGCACTTGTTCACTTAAATTATGCGCTAACCTGTCCACAGTTACTCGCGGTAACGGCGGCTGTATGAATTTACGACCGATGACATTCCAGAGCCGCATTTCAGGCTTTCTATTTCCAGCGCCCATGTGCGTCCGGGCGCACAGACAGTGCACGAAACTATGGCAAACACTGCGCCTTTCCCGGCAACTCGCACCCGTACCAACCGACGAAAAACGCCAGAGCTCCTCGGCTTCCCGCGCGCCAGATATTTTAAATCTGCCACTTTATCCAAGAAAACACAAATAAGGAGCCCGAATCGACACAACAACGAAGGGAGACCATCGTATAGAAGACGAGAGTGGGGAACGGGGAGGGAGCGCCGTTCCGTCGACTTTTGTCGCTTGATTGATAGCTTCCCCTCGGACGCTGATAGCTTCCCTTCTCCCTTGTCTCGCTTCCTCCACGCGTCGTCCCATCCGTTGCTTCTCACTACTCTCATCTTCCTCCCTCTCCTCTCGCCCTTTCCCGCTCCATCGTTGCATAATATCCTCTAAGACCGCGCTCGGACCCTTCCTAAGCCAAATTAAAGATAGCAAGCGCCTCCGCGCGTTCTTTCGTCGCTTTCTGGCCATGACGACTAGAAATGTCGCCCAAAATGGAGAGAGATACGCACGAAACATACAGGCTTCCTAGTCGGATCACCTCAAGCGGGCAGGCTCGCGTGACCGCTAGGGGTGCCCCTCGCTAAAGCAAGTACGGGGTCTCCGGCCACTGAAAGCACTCGCGTTGCACGTATTACGTCGTCGCTTCCTCTCTTTTGCAGGAGGAGAGAGGCGCTCAGGTATGCAAACCCTCGCGCAGGGAGCATCGTTTCACCTGTAAGCCGCGGCTCTCAGAGCCTCGTGATGGAGGATGTTGTGGATCCAGGAAATCCGCTCCAAATACGAGCTCGTCTCACCTTCGCTTTCACCGCTTGATTCCTTTCTCTTTTTTTGTCTCCTTTGCTTTATTTTCCCCATAGCAGCGAGGCAATGTTTATTATTTGTTGCTCTCTTTCAAAACGCACAGATTTCGCTTCACGATGTTCCTCCAACGTTTCTCGTGAGAACTCGAGAAAAAAGGAGGAAGGGCGGTATCGCGTCGATTGCGCAAGTTTAGACATTGTGTCAAAAGCTCAAAAAAAAAAAGCTACACCCTTACTCGGATCGCTATAGTTCACCGTTCCTAGCTTCTACACTAAACGAGCACCAATGGTGTTTTGTAGGAGTACAGTAAACCGGGCTAGTTGGTATTCATTCAATATGTACTCATTGGTAGTCATAGACCCGTTTTTGATCAAGAATTCTATGGGAGTGGTTGAGTGGTCAAACCCCCAGGACATCAAGGCTTTCAGCGTTGACGTCGAAGATTTGTACTATTCAATGCCACAAGATGGCCTGAGGAGATGCGTGAAGGAATGCATATGCGCGTACAACGATGAAAGGGCCTTCATTGATCGGTGTGGAATTTCTGTGGAAGGATTCTTAGAGCTTTTGGGGTGTTATCTAAAGCCTACACTCATTACCTGGGATGGAAAAAACTTACGTTCAAAAATCAGGAGTATGTGTAAGGTTGCCCCTGTCCTCAGTACCATCTTTCTCAGAAGAATGGACAGAGAAATAGACAGTGCCTTGAAAGGCACCACGAGGAAGGTGTTTAGTGCTTAGGTACAGACGACTGAGGCGCAAAATACGTTTCTTGAAAAAGGGAGAAGCAGAAGAGAAGACAGAGAAGCGCCAACTACCAACTGTTTAATGACAGACTACGAAAGGTACAGTAAAAAGAAAACATTTCCGCGCATGCGCGAACAGTGAACATCAGACGTACAGCGACATGGTAAAGCCAACATAGTATCTAGGAAGCGCATTTCTGTCGAATATAAAGATATCGAAGTGTCAATGGCAAAATCAGGACCTTTCTTTTTTATATAGAAAGCTTCCAGCAGCTCTCTAGCCGTTTGTTGTCTGCTTTTGCCAAGAATCAGTACTTGCGCAAAGCATGGTTCACATCCGCCGGAGTTGCAATGCGCAGGAAGGTGCGCATGATCTCTCTTACCTAAGCTGTTAGCATGCTCCCTCAATCTGTCATTAATGCAACGTGCCGTTTGTCCGACGTAGGACTTGCCGCAGCTTAGGGGTATCTCATATACCACCCCTTGTGCACAGCGCCTAAAAAGTTTTTACAGCGAAAGCTGTTATGAGATCACAACAAGGGCCGCCGCCGGTGTCCGTAACTACTATCGCTCGAAATAAGAAAAAAAAACGAAATAAGAAAAAATTTCCAGAATGGAACGAGGTTCGAACCTGGGCCTTCTGCGTGAGAGCCCAGTATCCTACCTCAGAGCCATGCCGGTGCTTTTTTTTTTCTTTCATGGTATTTATTACAAATGTGTGTAATTATCATACATAGCGAACAAAATACTCAAGGCGGCCTCTACCAGCGTACAAGCATTACACAGAAGTCCTAAAAGGGTATTAAAGCTATACATTTCATGAAGAGTGGGTACCAGTCCGGTTGAAACTCTAATTGTTGATAAAAGTCTTTTAGCTGAAGAGCCATTTGAATAAAATACAACCGCGATGATACCATGGGTTCCGCATGCCTGTCTAACAAGCGAGTTTTCCATAAACTGTGCATACCCATTAGTAATAGCATGTCAACAGGCATAGAATGGCTTTTGGGTGGCATGAGATAACTTATGCTATACGAATTTAAATCGAGTTGTTTTTTAAAAGCCCTTTGTAGAACGTCCCAGAAGAGTATGGCGTCTTTACAGCTGATGAAGCAACGTTCTATAGTTTCCGGAACTTCACAGAGGCGACAGTTAACTGAAGATACAAAGATGCTTTTGCTGCTTAACCAGGTCTTCACAGGCAGCGTCTGTGTATGCACTTTGTAGAAGAATGTCTTGGATGTTGGTGAAATAGGCATTTTCTTCACACGCACAAGCACGTCGTGTCCAGGCAATCCAACATATAGTGAGCGGTACAAAGGTGCAGGAAACAACATATCTAATATGGCATTATATAGATCTTTTCGTGAACTAGAGAATAAATAGTCATTAGAGAATCTTACTGTCAAAAACCGCACTGATTCATACACTTCACGCATGAATCCTTGCAAATAGGAAGGCGAGGCACAATTAGCAGATACCACTAAACTTGGTAAAACATCGACGAGATTCACTTGTAAAAATGTTCGAAGCAGCGGATGATCGCAGTCCCGAAAATAGAAAAAAACGGGATACCAATTGTCTAATAAAGAGATGCACCAACCCAAGGCCACCTGCACAAACTGGTCTAAAAACATTATCACGCCTCATCGGCTCATAACTTGATGACCAAATAAAGGCAGCAAAGATTCGGTGAAACTTCTGAATGTAAATCCTGGAACAATGTAGCATTTGCAGTACGTAGAATAATTTTGTTGCCAGGAATAGATTGCATGCTTTAGCTCTGCCAAACATTGAGAGGTTATGGGGAATAAACGTCTGGGCGTAACGCTTTAGGCTGGGTACACGTTCTTTCCAATAATGTGCGCTTGACTTATATGCATCCAATGGAACGCCAAGGTATTTCGGTGGCACACAAGACCATGCAATACCCTCGAAATCCGTTGGTTTATAAGCCCACGGGCCAAACCACAATCCTAAACTTTTAGCAAAGTTCATTCGTGCGCCAGAAATGGTTCCAAATTCCCGAATAGTGGACACCACTGTTTTTATACTGGAAATGTCTGTACAAAAGAACGCCAGGTCATCCGCATACGCTAATACTTTCACCTCATTTCCATAAACATTGAAACCGTGTACATTGCAAGATCGAATCACGCTTAAGCACAGTGGTTCCAAATAGAGGGCAAAAAGCAGTGGCGACAACGGACAGCCTTGCTTCACAGAAGAGTGAATCGACACAGGTTTTGACAGGTGGCCGTTAACAATCAAACGAGTTCAACAATCACTGTAGCATAGCTTTATACCTTTGAATATAGTGGAACCAATGTTAGCATGGTCTAGAAGAGAAAATAGAAAGGAATGACGAACCCGAACGAACGCCTTCGCTAAATCTACTTGTAATATTGCCAGTTTGTCATACGAGTGAAAAGAATGTTCCAATACTGTTCGGGCGATTTGTATGTTGGTTTGTATTGAACGACCTTTCAGGCCGCAAGTCTGGTGGGCGCCAATAAGAATTGACATTGCAAATTGTAGTCTGTTTGATAGTATGTTGCAAAAATTTTATAGTCAGCGTTACACAGTGTAATCGGTCTGTAGCAGTCAACATGACGAAGCTTTTCTTTATCTGAGTATTTCGGAATTAGGACGGTGTGGCTTCTTGTAAAAGATTGAGGAAGGGTCCCCAGATTCAAACTCTGCGTGAAAATGTCCAGCAGTACCGGGCACAGTAAGGATTTAAAGGTTTTGTAAAACTCGCCCGACATTCCGTCAGGCCCTGGCGTTTTCGACATCGGTAACTGGTCAACGGTGAGTTCTATTTCTTTTAAAGTTATTGGCCCACTAATAGACTCACATTCTTCGTCAGATAAAGGAGTCACAAATGACAGAAACTGCGTTACAAGATCTTCATTCTGTTTTTCATAGGAATCGCTGAACAATGCTTTGTAATAAGCTTCAAATTCTGTCATGATTTCACTTGTATTAGTTACCAGTGACCCTTGCGAATATAAATCTGGTATAAACTTGCTTTTTGCGTTGCGGTATTCATCGAGTAAGGCTTGACGTGTGGGTTCCTCTGAATGCAAGGTACGAGTATTGCGTGATCGAACACGGGCACCTCTGTAGCTTAAGGTGTCGTACCTCTGGAGTGCGCATTTGGCATTAGCGATTTCGTCTGTGTAACAACCAGGCGCTTCACATTCAAATTCATACAAGTTTTGAAGATTCTTTAGTAACATCATTTGTTCTAATCTTCTGTAAAAGCCCCGCACTGATCCGATTTCGATAGCTACTGTCCGAACTTCTTGTTTGAAAAGTTCCCAAGAGGCAAACAAATGCATGTCAGCCGACAAGCAACTCCTCAGGGCTACGCGCACGCGAGCAGTAAATTCCTGATCACTCACAATTGAAGAGTTGAGTTTCCAGAGTGCCCACTGCGGTCTGATATATGATCGAGTGTTATGACCAATCTGCCGCACAACAATGCAGTGATCTGAGAACGAAATAGGCTCCGTTTTGCATGACAGGTCGCGAGAAATAAGAGGCGCTGAAACATAAATGCGATCAATGCTAGTGTGAGTACTACCCTGTGCATGTGTATATGAGGGTAATCTATTGAGTGCTCCTATGTCAACAAGTCCCGCATTTTGAACTATCAGAGATAGCACTTCAGCACTCTTATCGCTGCGGCTAAACCCAGTACGATCACACGGACTGCAAACACAGTTGAAATCACCCATGAGCAGAATGTTACGGTCAGAATCTAGAAAAGTGGCCAAGCTTTCAAAGAAAGTAGTGCGCCGCGGTGCATCATTGAAGGCATATACATTGATTAGGCGCCACGGCAAACCATACAACATAAAGTCGCATTGTATAAGCCGCCCCTCTTCGTCAACATTATAAGCAACAGAAGAATAAGGTAAACTTTTCCTAAGAAACAAAAGGCAGCCCGCCGATAGGCCTACAGCGTGCGAAACAATTACATCAAATACGGAGAGATATGGCCGCAAGGCCCTCTTCCTATCCACTTCACTCTCGATCTTCGTTTCTTGAACGGCGACGAAGTCAAGGTGATGGCTGAACAGCAACCACTGGAGCTGCACCTGCTTCTGCTTGGATCGAAGTCCACATACGTTGATCGTTGCAAAAGTGACTCTCTGAGGCAGCGCCATGGTCTCTACACTTTTATCAGAGCTGCATACGCCGGTCTGGTGGGGAAGGGGCGCGTGAATGCTCCCCGTTACCGCCACCAGGCCTCCTTGATCTTGAACGTCTGCACTTTCCTGCATGCTTTGGTGGTTTCCGACGCCGTGATTGTCTTGGGCCAACCGCCGAGTCACTTTCCTCACTCGTCTCGGGGTTTGGCGATGCAGGGCGCTTGTTTATAGAAACATCGACGGATTCTCGCACATCGGCACTAAGCTTGTCACGAGGCGTTTCTACATCAGCATTACTGCTGCGGCTTTCCTTTTGTGTCAAGACTGACTCATGTGCAGGTACCGCTTCCTTCTCTCCGCTGTTTGTCACATCTACGGTGTTTGACGCTTGTTTAGACTTCTCCGCTACAGCACAGTCACTAGCTGCGTCCTTGTCAACAGCACAGGGCTCAGCGACGGCAGCACGTGGAAGGTCTCCCGTTGCATCGAGGACTTCCGTAGCGTCCATGATATGTTCTGGAAACGCATCTTCAGGTGGTGGCATGCGATGTGGTAATTTATTGGTATACGTCGCCACACATTCTTCAGCCGTATGTCCAAACCGCCGACAATCATCGCAGCGTGGTGTCCTGCAGTGTCGACGAATATGTCCTACTTTGTTGCAACGAAGGCATAAAGGCGGCCTGCCGGGAATCAGCACTAGTCTTTGTAGACCACAAACTGAGAGTAGATGCGGGATGTCGGAGACACCAAGTGCCAGTACAACGTCTCGGTTAAGGGTCCTCATCTGTTCCATTTCTGACACCATCCAAGTTTCCGCTGAAATCGACTTGATCTTTCCGAAAGGCTGAAAGGCTTCGCGCACATAAGTATCTTCCAGGCGTTCAGGGAGCCATAACAGCTTCATTTTAACTTCCGTGGGTTCAGGGTCTATAACGACGCATCTTCGTCCTCGAACAAAGAATTCACCACAGGTTACTATCTTCACTTTAGATAGCGCAGTCCTGCAAGTCAACATCCAGATATGTGACATTTGAAACTGTCCAATCGAGGTTATATCAGCAAGGTCTATGTTATTCCGGAGGGCATCTCGAAAGTCCTGCGCTCGATATGGACGGCCAGCAAGGTCAGCATGCAGGAAAACGGAGTCAGCGACGAGCTTACCAGTAGGAAGACGGGGCAGGACGATACGATAGTCATTACTGCTGGTACAAACCTGGGCAGTACCTCGGCTTGAAGCCGATTGATTCTTTGTAGCGGAGAACATTGTTTGTTTGTTTGTTTGCCCTGAGGAGACTGGCTCATACCCACGAGGGGGATTGGCCACACTGACAATTATATATGAAACTTCAAAAATAAAAAAATAAGCACGAGACGCGATGTAAATAAAAAAAGAAAGAGTTAAGAAGTTAACAAAGCCACAGGATAACGATTGAAAAAATATATATTTAATAATAAAAAAGGAAAAAAAATAAAGTTGGTTTCCGTGGTCGGTATCACTAGCAGCGTACTCTTCCTGTTGCTTCAATGAATTTGTGTAGCGCAGTTATAATAGCACTGCGGCTTGCCCCAAGCTGATTCGCTCCAAACGACAACAGGCTAGAAGTAGTAAATTGTAAGCCCAGCCTACCAGTCGGCATTTCCAGAAACATTCTACGGAGTGAGGCGAAACGGCGGCATGATAGAAAAAAGTGATATATTGTTTCTGGTTCATTGCAAACTGCACATAGATTTGTTAAGGAAAAGCCAGATTTATGCACGTAATAATTTAATCGGGGAACTCTACAGCGAAAACTTGTGAGAGTCACCTCGCATTGACGTGAAAGACATTTGGCGGTGTTCCAGGGGAACTGTAAGTGCTGGTAATCCTCTGATTGGGTGAGAGCTGTTCGGTGTTTTTTAAGTATAACAGTCGTTTGAATCTCTCTCCGGTAATGAAAGAAAAAAGGGGTACGACATTAAACACTGGACCATCTAAAGACGCCGTAGCGAGTGCATCAGCTGCTTCATTTAGAGAGATTCCAACATGCCCGGGGACCCATACTAACCGAACCTCTGATATGGTACAGGATACAAGGCTCGAAAATATTCGAAGAAGCTGTGATTGTATCGCGGACGTTAAATGCATACAAACCGATAAGGCATCTGTAATAATAATAACTTTCGATTTTTGAGAATTTAGTTTTCTAACAGCCAATGTGATTGCCATAAATTCGGCAAGAAATATTGGGGTGAAGTCAGGTAGTCTGAGAGCAAAAGACCAATTGAGCTGCTGGGAGAAAATGCCCACTCCGGTCTTCTGAAGATTTTGCGTGGCGTCCGTAGAAATTACAAGGTGAGCAGGAAATTGACCGAGGTGATCATGAAGCAGACCTTCTAGAATACGCTTTGGAAGCAATTTAGCATTTTTTGGGAAAATATCGTCGAAAACTAAATTAAGCTTCAGCGAACACAGTTTTGGGCAAGCTAAGCACGGCAGAGAAACATGTAGGTCTGCTAACAGCGACTCGACGAAAATTACTTGAGGCCTTCGATAACGTTGCCACGGATGCTTAAAGAATGAATCGGGAGACGTGATAAAAACTATCTGGGAACGGGAGAGAGGTGCATCATAGAGCTTTAAAAACGTCTGCACGGTAAGCTGCTTAAATCTTGCATCAAATGGAATGAGTCGAGCTTCCAAATACAGCACGCTAATAGCAACACATCTCGGTAGTCCAAGACACAGACGTAGCGCTTGCCTTTCTAACAATAATAGAGGTCTTAATTTGTAAGCAGCAGATCCGGAAAAAAGGACGCAACCGAATTCCAAAATGGGGCGCACATAAAGTTTATATATCATGAGCAAAATCTCTCTGCGCATTCCTGATTTTTTATTACAAAAGCGGCGCAACAGCCCCATGGCGCGTTCTGCTTTACGCGTGTTTAATTCAATTTGCTGTTGCCAATTTAAATCATGAACATAGACAATCCCCAAATATTTTAATGATTTTACTTGCGGGATCTGTTTGTTTCGATAATGAAGTGAAATAAAAACGGGATCTGCCAAAAGGAATACGAGTACTGCGCATTTATTAACGTTGAGCGAGAAAGCAAGTCCGTCAAGCCATACCTCAAGTTCAGTCAAATAAGACTGCAAAATTTGGTATAAAGTATAGATATCATAGGATGACGAGAAAAAAGCGATATCATCGGCATAGACGTAAAGGTGAACATCTCAATTAACTGGGATAGATGATAATAAAATATTAAATAAAAGTGGGGAAAGAACCGATCCTTGCGGGACACCTTTTGTTTGCTTATATGAACCAGATGTCACCCCCTCGTGGCAACAAAAGAACTGCCTCTCGGAGAGAAACTCCTTTACCCAGGATACGATGTAATTTGGCACGTCACAACTCACTAATCTAGAAATCAATATACCGTGTTCAACACTATCATAGGCTTTTGCGATATCTAATGTAATTAATGCAGAAATCTGTCCAGATACACCTGCAAGTCGAATGCGGCTTTCCAAATCAACATGGGCAGACCATATTGAGCATCCCTGTCGAAAACCTATTTGTCTTGAAGAAAGAATACTCCGACGAGAAATGAATTCGCTAAGCCGAATATGAATAATTTTTTCAATTATTTCAACTAAATTTGAAGTAAGCGAGATAGGCCGAATGTTATCCAGGACATATCCGAGGCTCTGATTTTTTCGTAGCAGCACAATTTTAGCAATTTTCCATGAACTCGGAATCCATGTGTACTGTAAAGAGCAGTTAACTATGTTCAAAAGTTCATCTGGATAGGAATTAAACCTTAATTTAATCATCGAGTTTGCAATGCGGTCCGGTCCAGGAGCCGCTTCATTCACATTTAATATGACATCTGCCAATTCTGCCATAGTGACTTTCTGAAAGTCCGACGTCGAACATGCGAATATCATAGGTCTGAAACACGTAGACGCAAACCGCGCTTCGAGTCCTTTCGCGATGTCTTCTAACATGTCAGATGCTTCTTTAGGGGATAGCACTACGGAATGAGAATATGACGATATCTGTGACATCAAAAACACAACCGTTCCGAACGGCGTCTTCGTCTTTCGCCATGCCGGTGCTTGAAACTGCTTTGCAAAAAGACTCTATACAGTCTTCATGTCGGGAAGGAACCACATTAACGTATGTAATGTAGCGTGGTAGAAGAGTAAAATAACAACCAAGTGTCACACAATGCGAATTCTGTAATCAGGCGTCACACAATGCGAATTGCGAAACGAGTGAGTTGTTGAATGCTTCCAACCGAATCCAAAGGGCTCTGCCATAATTCTTCATCGTCATTAGCCACAGCATGAACAAAGTGCACATAATGAGTTACAAGTGTTTAGCAGATACCACGGTTCTGCGCAGAATGACGAAAAATTGCGTAGTGGCTGCTTCCTTCCTTCACAAAAATTATGATTTATAGAGTAGTGGGTTCCTCGCAAGTGAACTTCTATTTGTTGCCAAGGAAGCCCATAAGGCTCCCATGATCCATTTCCTCAGGGTCTCAATAAAGTTAATTCCCTCTCTTTATCTCTTTCTCACGTTAGCGTATGTTATAAAGCGTGGTGGGAGAGTGAAATAACGACCGGGCGTCACGCAATGCGAATTACGTAACTAGTGGGTCATTTAAAGCTTCCAACTCATTACAAAAGGCGCAGTCATAATTCTTCATCGTCATCAGCCGTCGCATCAAGAAACTGCACATAATGCCTTAAAGATGGTACCTCGCTTCTCCGCAGAATGACGAGTAATGTCGTGGTGGGTGCTTCCAACTTCACAAAAATTATCATTTGTGGCGTAGTGGGTACGTTACTACTGTAGTTGCATTAGTAGCCACAAGAGAGTTTATGACGGGCTCTAGAAATGCCGCTCTTCGAGCTTTCGCTGTGACTGTGCTGCGCTTTCCGCGCTGGCCTGGCGTTTTTAGGGGCGAAGCTCCTTAAGCCGTGGGTCTGTCCTTCCTCTGTTACCGGTTTGTAACCATTCGTCAACGTCATCTTCTTCTACTGCATACCAGAACGCGCGCTTCTCACGAGCTAGTATGCAGTTCTGGTATGCAGTAGCAGAAGACGACGTTGACGAGTGACTCTCGTGCGTGTTCGCCTGTGTGGCATTCTTTACTGCGCGCGTTCTGGTATGCAGTAGAAGAAGAAGACGACGTTGACGAGTGACACTCTCGTGCGTGTTCGCCTGTGGTGTTCTTTCTTCTTTACTACGTCGCCTGTCCTTCCTCTGTGACCGGTTCGTAACCACCTAGTCGTATGACTCACTCAGCAGGTGGCGCTAGTGTGAGTGACGTCATGATGACGTCACTAGCACGTGACTGACGCAATAAAAGGCAATCGCTCTTGACGCGCTTCCTCTTTCGCAGCGAGTCACCGGATGGAGCAGGTGGCTGTAGACAGTAGACGAACAAAATAAAAGAACAAAATAAAAGTTGATTTGTATATACGCACACAGTCTCACGTCTTTCTTAATGATATAATGGGCGAACTTTCATGGGAGGGTTACGGTTTTACCGATGATCTCCCCCTCTCGAGCTTCGCCCACTTATCATCATTCATTCCGTGGATATGGTGTGATTTTTTGTGCTGCTTCTGACAGCCCCTCAGCTCCTCGCGTGGGATACGCGGGCACAATTGAGCCAACTTGTTGGAAGCTGAGAAAGCGACCGGGATGCCGTAACGGGTATCCACCTTCTCCAGGTTATGGCTCACACGGTGCACATAGGGAACTACCTCTGGCTTAGCCCGATCCCTTTCTTCCAAGTGTCTGATTGCACCGGCAGCGCTGGCTTTCGCCTTCTGCAGCAGGGATACAACCACGGAACCAATGACAGACCGAGGGAAACCGGCTTTGGAAAGTCTTTGAAGCTGGTTCCCAAAACTATCCTGCATAACGTGCTCACATGATCTGCGCAAGGCCAACTCCAAGCAAAGCAAAGCCATCCCACGCTTCACAGTTTTTGGGTGTGCCGAGTCATACTGCAGCAATTCTTTCTTGCATTATGGGAGGTACGCACAGCAAACATGATCACTCAAAATGGTTAGTTAGAGGTCTAAAAACTGCAATAGGTTGTCTTTGGGAAGCTCATTAGTAAACATGAGACCAGCAGAGTTTGCTCTAAAACATCTAAAATCTGCTCAATCATCTCAGGACGAGGCAAAGGGCATCTATTGTCAATAACAACAAAAAAATCGTCTACATATCTAAAAACTTTTAAAACATTCGGATGATATGAAGTAAAAACACTTCGTAGTGCGTGGTCAAGGAACGATAAAAAGATATCACATAAAAGGGGTGCTACTCGCGGTCCAATGCAGATGCCCTTTTTCTGTAAAAACATGCCATGTTCAAACGAAACAAAAGTGTGGTTGAGATAGGCTTCTAGGAGGGTAACAAAGTTCGCCCTCGACAACTCCGTTTTAGTCACAAAATTGACTTCGCCACTTTCCTCGATACACTGCTTTTACGCTCGCAGTAGCTCTGGATGCGGAACCGAGAAAAAAGGTCGCACACGTCTACGAAAAATAAGTATCCTGTTTCCCAACTTCCTCGGAAAACTCAAAAACTTGATCCGAGTTTTTTGTCAAGAAAGGGTCATGAAATTCAAGAATTTTCAAGGATTTTAGCAAGAAACTGCTGATCTGGTATTGCCATGTGTCACGCTCACTAATAATTGTACGGAAAGGGAGGTCTACTTTATGTGTCTTGGCACTGAAGAAAGCTGTAAGAGAATCTTTTTTACTCTTTCTGATCTGTTTAGCTAACGTTTCACACCCGATTTCCTGACACAAAGAAACCATATCTTTCTTAACTTTCGACACGCTCACTTTTACGGGCTTGAAGTTCGTGTTGATCGCTTCTCGCGCTCTTTCGTCAAAGGCGTGTCTAGGTAATGCCACAAGACCGCCCTCCTTATCGTACTGCATTAGACAGAGTTCATTATCTCTAAAAAATGACACCACACGTTGCAACACTCGCACTTGTCGTCCAGGCCCGGCCTTGGGGGCTGCCCTATGTAGACTCTCGACACCTTCCAGCAGGCAACGTTCGCGCTGTTTCTGGCGTGCCTTCCTTGCTACTTGCCGATTTCACGCAAGAAGTTCTTGTGCCGCAGCTTGAGGCTCAAGGCCATATTTCGGCCCCTTATTTAGAATATTAGCTATATCGTCGGGAATTTCGGTTTCACCAATAACCCTTAGCCTCTCAGTACGGTCTTTTTTGGTGGAAGACATTTTTGGTGGAAGAACTCCTGCGGATGTGAAGCATGCTTTGCGCAAGTACTGGTTCTTGGCAGAAGCAGACAACAAACGGCTAGGGGGCTGCTGGAAACTTTCTATATCAAAAAGAAAGGTTCTGATTGGGTCAGTGACACTTCGATATTTTTATATTCGACAGAAATGCGCTTCCTAGACACCATGTTGGCTTGACCATGTCGCTGCACGTCTGATGCTCACTATTCACGCATGCGCGGAAATGTTTCCTTTTTTACTGTACCTTTCGTAGTCTGTCATTAAACAGATGGTAGTTGGCGCTTCTCTGTCTTCTCTTCTGCTTCTTCCTTTTTTAAGAAATGTATTTTGCGCCTCAGTCGTCTGTACCTAAGCAATATACGCACCAACTAGCCCAGAAACAAGTCCTTTTGGAAGGTGTTTAGGTACGTGGACGATTATCTGGTTGTCGTGGGGGGAAACAGACTAAGCAACTCCATAGCAGAAGTGCTCCGGATCATCAAGGAAAAGGGCATGGGACTAAATTTCACCTTTGAGCCTCCCGAAGGTAACCAGATACAATTCCTGGATTTAAGCCTTGTATGTCAGGAGGGACAAGTGTGCTGTACGTACCACCCCAGGACAAAAAACCCGCTTCTAAACTACCAGTCGGCACATTCGAAGATAGTGAAGAATGGCATCGTTAAGTCATGTAGCAAGGCGTCTCTGACAAAGTCTTGTGTGCACACGATGGAAAAGAGTGTTTCCGAACAGGTGAAGAGATTGGAGGAAGCTGGTTACCTCACTTCAGTGGTGCGCATGGAAGCTCAGAAGCTACTTAAGTGGTCGAAGAAAGGAGAGAAAGATGACTGTAAAGAGTGATATGCGGATCGTCACTTTTATTCATGTGCGGTGCGGTGAAGGAAGGAGCCGTGCACGGTAAGGCTAGCAAAGCACATATATTGTCAAGCTTAAGCAGACACACTTTAACAAGGTTCACTTTAAACGAAAGGTTCAATAAGCATGCAACGTCCTAAAGTGATGCGCTAACGTTCCTTCAAGTCTTGCTCACGTCCCGGTACACGACTGCAATACAACTGGCCGATGGTCGATAGTCCCAGCAGATGGACAGCACGTAGCGCCGCGGCTTGACGAGCAGCAGGGCGAGTGGTAGCGGGACCAACGTTCAGGCAGGCAGGCAGGAACTAGACAGCGCACGAACCGGCCAGGTACAGGGCGGGACACGGACACCTTGGTCACCAGCGCCCGCAGGAGCGCGACCCGTCAGGAGGCTGCCCAGAGGTTGTCCCGGGTTGCCCTCACGAACGTGGCCTCTCAAATGCTGTGCTTCCGCGGTTGGTACAACCCACCACGGGGGATCGGCCACGAATCGTGCGGCAGTAGGATTTGTGGCCACTTGCTTGCTTGCTTGTTCCCGTTTTTTGGCTCTTACCCACTACGGGGGATCAGCCATGAAACCGGCGGTTAATTTAATATTTTTTTATATATAAAGAACGAGGAATAAAACAATTGCCAAAGGAATAAACGAAATTTTAAAAATGACTAGTCGATATGGAATAAGGAGCAGTATAATACCACAATATGAGAAACAATGAACGAATGAATGAAAGGAAGTGTACCAAATTATGTTAAGGAATAAGTTAACAGGGAATTCTTCGTGTCTCACCGAGAAATTCGCATACGGCTGAGCAGACGTTCCTGTTGCTGAAGCCAAGAGAAGACGCCATAAGGGAAAGAATATTTTGAGAATTCAGATTAATTCTTAAGTTTCTGAATAACATTTGGAAATGCTATTTTTTATGCCTAATGAATCGACGGCAGGTAAGCAAGAATTGATCAATGTTTTCAGATTCCTGACAAAAATAGCACATAGGAGATGGCACCAGACCGGACCTGTATAAAAAATTACACCATCTCCCGCTAAAGGGGATCATGAGGCGATGCGAAGCCGCAGCACTAGCACGATCGCGTTCCGTTGGCGTTTGTTGGGCATGCTACCGACCTCGCGTCGTGGAACGCGAAGAGGGACGCTACGTGCGTCGTATCTTCCATCTAGCCTGGCCGTTAATTCTCACAGGGCGAGCGGGGAACGCGGTGGACAGGCGGGCGAGAGGGGGGCAGCGTAGGAGAGGAGAGAGAAGGGAAGGGGACGCGCATGCGCTCGAGCTCATCGCGGCGTTGCGCAGGAGAGAATTTCGGCATGTCTAGCCCACGTTTCAGAGGAAGAGTGGAAAGGGGAGGGGAGTGGAGTATGGGAGAGGGAAAGTCGAGAGGGAAAGTGGAGAGGGAAGTGGAGAGGGGTAGAGGAGAGGGTGAGCGGAGAGGAGGTGTGTGGAGAGGGTATGCGCATGCGCAGTAAGGGTGGTCACGCCTCACACCACCACCCCCACCACCACCGGATTGAGCTCCGCCTTAAGATACTTCGCATCTAATAAAAATTAAGTGGGGGTATCCGGCATCGCAATTTCGTAATAGCCACTACAACCAGCTCCTGGCTTCTTCCTTTTTTCTTCGCCGCCACTACCACGCTCTCCATTTTTGACCGCGACGTGTCGCATTCCTCGCTGTTGTCCTCGTCTTCTTCACTATTTCACCACAATGACATAGAAAAGAATACTGAGGACGAAACGTCTAGGAATACTGCTTCTATTCCATGTGTTCACGCCCTGTCGCACAGGCTAAAGAAAATTGGAAGCAGGTATGAGACGAAAGTGGTTTTTTCAGCGCAAAACAAGTTGGGGGTGCAATTTGTGCAAGTATAGAAAGGAGGACCCAAAGACAAAGCGGCAACGACCGGTCAGCATGCACGACAAAACATGAACGAAGGTTTGTCGACTGCGCATGCGCAGTTGTATACCAGTTACCTATCTCATGTCCACAAGTGTATATAGGACAGACGGGGCGGTGCCTCAACAAAAGATTAAGCGAGCACAGGTATAATCTGAAAGGAAGTGTCGCATGCTCCCATTTGGCGGCGCGCTGTAGGAATTGTGAAGACAGCGCATGTCAACCCGTTTTTGACCAAGCCACCGTTATATACAAGCACAAAGGACACGCTATCGAGAGAAATAATGGAAGCTTTCTACATAAAAAATACCGAAGACAAGTGCATCAGCCGGCCGTCTGTCACCCTCCATCACAGCGAAATAGCACTTTTAGACTTCCAATTAAACTAAGGGACTTACACGTGGGATCCAGTTATAATTTTTTACGTTTATAAATTTTGTTGCAACTTGTGTGTCGCGATTAATGGCGAATTCCACTGGTCGAGCTGGAGCAAGTTTTCTTGCTCCGCGGTCGAGAACCAGTGTTCCACTGCTGGATTCGGAGCAAGTTCACGTATTTTACTGGCAGATTCGGAGCAACCCACTCCGCGACGGAGCGTAGCGAGTTGCTCCGTCTTGCAGAAGTGGATTTCGCCGGAACTCCGGCAACGCGATGCCGTCATTTCCGGTGCAGTCGGGCAACACGGTTGCCTTCAGCGCTTTTTGAGGTGGTATCTGATCACCCTGTGCACTTGTTTACATTCCAAAAATGGCGTCGTTCAACTCTGCTAGACGAGCTGCCAGTCTGCTTCTTGCTCTAAGCGATAGCGAGTACATATACAAGAAATATCTAACAGCGTCTGATTCTCCATTGTCGACTCTTGCAAACGCAACGCTCCTAACCACTCTGCTCCTAACGTTCTTTCAATTTGAAAACTGCCCTCGAGACGTGCACGACAAAGTGGCCCTAAATATAGCTGTCCGACGCTCGCCTGGCTTTCGGCCGCGTTCCCCGGTCGCCCTTGTGAGAATTAACGGCCAGGCTAGAGCGAAGACACGACGCGCGTAGCGTTCCTCTTCGCGTTCCACGACGCTTTGAATGGATGGATGCAGGTTACGGCGCGGAACTTCGCCCCAGCTTAAGAACCTGGCGAGGCAGCTCCTAAAAGATTCTCCTCAGAACACGCCGCATTTTTGCTGGCGCCAATTGCGGCTGCTGCCACCTGCACATACATACCGACCAGTTATGTGGCCAGCCGTCATAACCAATTAATATCATCCCCCCCCCCTACTGCAGCATCCCTCATAACGATATCGTGGTTTTCGGACGTTAAATCTCACAGTTATTATTAGGTGCTTTTTCTATTGGCACTCGAAACATGATGGCTCCCGGGTACTGCTAGGCAAAGCATAGCGAAATCAAGAAACGCCGACGCGCAAACTACTAGCACAGAGTGCTGGTGAACGCAATTATTTGTTTACATTGACGAAGAACGAATACGGGTTGTGCGCGCATTTTTTATATTTATTGATTCTCGATCTTATTCAAGTATTTTTCCTTACCCGTAGTCACGGGATCGAATCCCGCCGCGGCGGCCGCATTTCGATGGACGCGAAATGCTAGAGGCCCTTGTACTTAGATTTAGGTGCACGTTAAAGAACACCAGATGGTCGAAATTTGCGGTGCCCCCCCCCCCCCCTACTGCAGCATCCCTCATAACCATATCGTGGTTTTCGGACGTTAAATCCCACAGTTATTATTAGGTGCTTTTTCTATTGGCACTCGAAACATGATGGCTCCAATAGCGACGCAGATTTTCGCGTTTTAATCGTAATCGACCGACATCATCTGAATGCTGGTGGAAAATTTTGTGCGCAAAAACAACACAATTTCAAGATAAATCATTTCAATGTTACTTATATTGCCCGCAGGTGGTCGAAATTTTCGAAGCCCTCCACTGCGGTGTGCCTCATATCATATCGTAGTGATGGCATTGAAAGCCCCAGAAATTATTAGTATTAACGCGATAGCGTTAGAGAGCTCATTTCGCAGAAATTCCGCTGTCGGTGACGGCGTCGCTTGTGAGCGAGAAATCGTCCGTGAGCAAAACATCGCGAATGATGCAAATAAAATAAAAATCTTCGGTCCCACTAAGGACCAAAACCCAGGCCATTTGCGTGGCAAACAGGTGTCCAACCACAAAGGCACGATGTTACTTGCAACTGCTTTGGGAAAAAACACTACATAAATGCCATGTTGTAGAGGTGTCACGACGAAAATGAGCCCATTCGGCGAATTGTAGGCTCATTGGCGAGGCCATCAAACTACGTTTTTTGCGCGACGCCATGCTTCGAAAAAAGCCAGGATGGTTCAGCCATCGCCGCTAAAAACACGCACTAACTTTCAAAGAGCTCCAAAAATGGACAACTATGTCCATCTAGCGGAAAACATATCAAGCCAACGCCTCCTTTCTAGAGGAGGCGTTGATCAAGCTAACAGCAAACATTAGATAAAGTGCTGCCATCTGTGAGGCATTGTGAGGAATGTGTCTCGACTCTAGCACAGGGAAGTGCTTTAGATAAAATAAAACCTGTAACATTACTATAGATACATTGCGCGCGCGCATGTGTGCGTCTGTGTGCGTGTGTGTGTGTAACAACATACATTAATGAGTATGCACTTAGTGGTTGAAGTGCGCACTGGGGCCGGATTTCGCTATCGCGTTCAACTCTTAAAGGCGAAGCTTAAGGGTCCCCCAGTTTTATTATTATTATTATTATTATTATTATTATTATTATTATTATTATTATTATTATTATTATTATTATTATTATTATTATTATTATTACCGCAAATCTTGCTAGTTTTTTTAGAACTTCTTGCTGGGCGAATTGGTCCATGTCTGTGGTGGGAATCGTTCATAGTTTGAGCTCTTTCCGTTTACCTTGGCATTTCCTTCCTGTGTTCGTCCGATTGAATGCGCAACGATTCCCACCACAGACTTGCTAGTTTCATGGCGCAGACCTCCACACCTGTTTCTCCGAGAGGACAGGTTGACGTAGTCGACTGTGACCTGAGCAAGGCTTTTGACGTAGTCAGCCACTCACTGATTATGATTAAAGTGGCGCACTTTCATGTGACTCGTCCAAATCTCCTGCACAGCTATCTGCTTAATAGATCATGTTACGTTGCCGTAAATGGCCAAACGTCTTCTTTGCATAAAGTGACTAGTGGGGTCCCTCAAGGGTCGGTATTAGGCCCACTCCTATTTTTAATTTACGCTAATGATGTTTCTTTTAGACTGATATTTTGTCAGCTATGTGCCAACAGACAAAGTCACCAACTGCTATCAGGGCTGTGATAAATTTTCTTAAGAGCACAGAACTGACCACAACTATAACGAAACCACAACGTCACGTGGTTATTGTATATACGCATAACTCTTTCCTCTCGCCATCATCACCCCTCTTCACTCCTTTTTTCCCCTTTCCCTTTTCCCCTGTGCAGAGTAGCAGGCTAGAGCGCACTAGCTCAGGCCGACCTCTCTGTCTTCAAATAAATTCTTTCTCTCTCTCTCTCTTGCCGACCATTTAGCTGGTTGCCATATAATCACAATAACTTCAATAAGACGCCTTCTCACGACGGCGCAAATACCGGTGTGGACTTTCACCTTGTCTGTAAAAGACAGCTTTCACAATGCCGTATATCCGGACAGGTGTACAGCAGCAACAACGCTTGTAGCGACATCTTTCTTCATTATTTTTTTTGGGGGGGGGGGGGGGACGCATAGTGTATATTAGGGGTTTGAGACCTTTCGCTAGCGGCCCGGCCCGCACACATTACCATCTTCGTCTCATTTGTTTTTGTTTTCTAAATACGTATGTTCGTGAGCTGCACAGACATGACTGGTCTCAAGCATTCCTTTCGTGATCAACATGTGGTCACCATGTGCTGAAACATAACCGTGGAACAAGAACTCTATATTTCAGAATCCGTGTCCAGATATCAGTCATTCTGTACATTGGTATCGATGTTTCTCGAATCCTGACTAGAAATCGCCTTCAGAAATGACCAATATATGAGATATGGGAAAGGCTTCCTTTCAAACGTCACTTTGCTCAAACTCTCTTCCACCATCTTCACTGCCCCGGCCCTTGCAACTAAATTTCGCGACTGCGGCCGGCTGGCAATAAGGTCAGTTTGAGACCCCTGGTGTATGCGTAGATGACGTAAAACTGCAATGAATTTTCATATTCTACTTATCTGCCGGCGTAAAGGATTCTTTGTTGATATACTCACTAACGTGCAATCTTTTTAGCTATTCTTCTTCAACAAGAGAACACAGCAACGTCTAAGACGTATTGTATAGTTACACAAAGCGTCGCAAGACACCGCCGCTATTCGCGCTATTGCCCCTTATAGCTCCCATTGCGTGGCGATTAGCAATGCGAAAAATATTTAAGAAAGCCTAAAACAGGAAAACAAATATAAGTAAAATAGAGAGGTGGTTGTGTATCAAACATTCACATTGAATGAGTACAGAAACACAATACAGACGGCGCCCTGAGTAGCTATGAGCATGAAGTACTGTCAACTTACCTGTTGAGACAATAGAAAATTCAGTGCCTATGGAAAATTGCCTGAAACGGCTCGTTGGGACGCTCATGAGCAAAACAGAGCATTCAGTAAAACAACATTTCTCGAATCCCCTTCCTAAAGTCTTTAGGATGGCTCCTAATGATTTCCAATATTATAATGCAAACTCAATTTCGCTATTTTCCTAAGCGGTAAGCAGAATGTTTCGTATTGTTTACTCAAGGTACGCCCACATAATTATATACTTGTTTTCAACATCGCCTTTGCAACGTGTAACTGTGTAAACAGTAGTGGAAATAAAGCAGACAGAAGAATAAAGCAGAGATCTTATTTTGGGACCGTGTTACAAAAGACATACTGCAGTGACCAGACCGGAAAAACAGTGCAGAGACTTAGGTAATGTAAGGAATCCAAAATGACAGCTAAGAAAGCACTTGTGCTAATAATCAAATTATGACTTCATAAATTATTTGAATAAATGTAGCAAGGACTGAAAAATACGGTACGCCAATATATTTTGTTAGGTAAGCACTTGCTCTTTCAGTACCAGTGGTACTAACGTTGTACCACTGGTATTCTTAATTGCATATCAGTTAATTCATAGCATGCAGGTCAAACTGACATCCACGAGATCCTTCAAATCGCTGATATGTAAAATCCACGTGACGCAAAGGAACCCCATTCTTGCACGCACCACATTTCGTTACGGAGCAAGACACAAGATTCAAGAGAATCTTCAATGACGACACTGTAGCAACATCAGAATTTTCGCGAAAGACGCGGCGCAGGACAGTGGCTAAGAGCAAGTGTCGCGGCAGTGGGGCAACTAAAAAGAAAAGAAATCGAGCAAACAAAAGGTACGTGGGCTGGGCGTAGACGTCCGCAGGCTTGTTTTCCTCATCTTCTGCCCTCACTGGCGTGCTCTGGAGGAAAAATGAAATTGCGTCAGTGCCCTAAGACGTATTCAGATGGCTTAGTGGCACCAGTACCAGCTTGAGTAGCGGAGCTCGGCCAGCGATTAATATTTCGCACGGTTGTGTTGCGATAGAAGTATCTTGTATCTTAAGCTACACGGTACATTATCGAATGTATCGGAAATACAGATACACGTCTTTCGAGAAGTATCGCGATACAGATACAAGATACCCATAGAGCATCTAAGCAGTTGATCTAAGATACATGTATCTTCGATACTGCCCAGCACTGGCGCAGCCTGGGATTTGCGGTGCAAGCTGGCCGCGCCCCACAAACTGATTTCTGTTAATAAATGTTTTGCCTTCCTAAATGTTTTTTTCTTCCTGAATAAATGTTAATAAATGTGCTTTTCATTCCTTCCTACGCCACCGTGACTGCGCCTGCTAAGGACGACAATCTTGCAGAACACATGATGGAGGAGGCCGACGCAGAGGAAACAGCCCGGGGGACCGGTGACAACTTTTCGACCATGACAAATCTAAGTCCCCTTTCGGATGGTCGTCAGAAGGTCGTCAGCAAGGAGATCGTTGGTGAACGTCCCCCCTGTGGCGGTGACGCTTCGCGCGTTCCCGCGACTACAGAGGCAGCGGGCAACGCAAGTTGAGTAGAGGCAACAAGTTCAAGCAAGGCTGTGGACGTATCGAGGGCTACGAGCCATGGCTACGAGTGTCTTGAAGAGATCTCGTGAGGGCGGTTGGTGCACGAACGATATTATCGATGACGGGGCGGGCGGCAAACTACCGGAGAAGACTGCAACGACTCGAACGCTTGCCGAACGCTTGCCGAATACGACGCCACCGCCAACGTAATGTCCTGCGCAGCTGGATCCCAACGTTACTAGATACATTGGATCCTGCCTGCGACGCATTGTTTTTTTCAAATGTAAGCGTCTTGCTCACGGCCTCCCTTTTTTTTATTTAGCCATGGATTTCAAAAAGACGCTTCTCATCGCTACTGTAAACGCTAGAGGGCTAGCTGCAAAAAAATCACAGCATATCCACGGGGTGAATGATGATGAGTGGGGCGAAGCTACGGAGGGAATCATCTGTAAACCGTGAAACTCTTCCGTGAAATGCGCCCAGTACATAATATAAAGAGTGTGAAACATCGTGTATATATTAAACATCAAACTTTTATTGTACTATTGGTTTACGTGGTCCCTTCATTATCACTTGTGATCGGTGAAATGCAAGGAAGAAGTCCGCTCCCGAGCGAAAGAGCGCCAAGAGCGACCGCATTCCCCGCTCGCCCTGTGCGAATTAAAGGCAAGGCTAGAGGGAAGACAGGACGCGCGTTCCACGACGCGAGGTCGGTAGCATGCCCAACGAAAGCCAACGGAACGCGATCGTGCAAGTGCTCCGGCTTCGCATCGCCTCATGGTTCCATTTAGCGTCCCAAAACCAAATATATTGCTCAAGGTGTGCCTTGCGTTTTTCGTAGAAATAATTTCTTTATCATGTACATTAAGACGAAAAGTTGAAAGCTCACTAGAGTGTATCGCCCGCAAAGTATGTCTTTTAGTGTGATTTAACTCTCGTACGGCAGGGTCCTCGCGCCGTTGCCGGTCCACCTCGCCCGTTGACGATCGGGCGAGGTGGCTACATACAACTACTACTACTACACTTTAAGAAAAACATCTGGCGTTCTTTCGTTCTGCTTTTACAAAACATCTGGCGTCTTTCGTTGGTTTATTTCATCAATCAACGGCGTTTTGAACAAAATTTTTATTGTTTAATCACGCACAGGAGAAATCTCACCAGGCACTACCTTGGAGGTAAACAATGGCTGCTAATGGGAATGAGAGACAGAAGAAGTCGGCTTTTAGCTAACACTTACACTTCTACTTCTACTAACGTTTCCTACTGGAACATGCCAATGGCTGCTAATGGGGAATGAGAGACAGAAGAATTCGGCTTTTAGTTAACGCGCACGCTGCGAATTTTTTATTGTTCAACAACGCACAGGAGAAATCTCCCACCGGCACCACCTTGGAGGTCAAAGCGTAAGACTTGTTACGGACTACTACGATGACGACGACTACGAGGGACGAACGGGTGCCGCCTTAAGGAGCTTCGCCCCTAAAAAGAAGACACAGTCTGTTGTACCGATTAGTCAGTGAACACGAACTAGATGTGCAAGAAACAAAAATTGATGGTCAAACGATGGCCGAGAGCCCTGGTACGACCGGTTTTAGCTCGCTATTATGCGTTGGTTATTCATTTTTGATGAAATTTACAGCGCTCAAACGGACCGGACGTAGTGGAAGTAACTCAACCCAGGTGCTGGTGCTTCAGGTGGCACATTCATGCAGGTGGCATATTGGCTGTACGCGCTCTGTTTGTGCGGCAGGTTAAGGTTTATCTACAGGCAGTAACTACCACTTTGTGCGGATCGTGGTGTGTGACCTTGTGTTAGTGTCGCCCGAGTGGCCCGTTATTTCTGTGTACGTTTCCACTGGTGCACAGACAATTTTTCTGACAAATTAGGAAGCATTGTTTTAGTGAGAAACAAGTGATACCATTATGGGACTTTAACTGCGTATTGTCAGTACAAGATAACTCAGCTAAACGGCCATTCAGAGACGCGGGTACGGCTGTACTAATTGAAATATCGGAGCGGAGCAACTTGGTGGGCGGGGCTGACTGTGGGCGGACCGCCACTCAATTCTCAATTCCTGTGCAGCAGTCGTGCCAGCTTGGATAGAGCCTATATTCTACCCGAACTCCCACTATGCGTAAAGAGTACCGAGTGAAATTCGTGTCGTTTAACCGCTCAGTTAGTTTATGCAGTAGTGGTCTCAAGGAAATAATGTTTGACTGGCGCCAGAGGAAATTAAATTCTGAATTGGTAAATGACGTAATTTAACTGCGGACGTTGAAAAAAAAGCCTTGGAAAATCGGAGAGTGACAGACATAAAATATGTGGAGAAAGGTCGGAACCATTTAAACAAAAAATAAATTGAAAGTATTGGAGCGTTCGACCGCCATTAAAAGAAAGGAAAGCGAAAACTAAGCACTTTTCAAGACGAACAACTATTTGAAGAGAGTGAAACACCTGGCACGTTTGCTGATGGCATTCGTGTGGTGATACAAAAGCTGGAGCTGCCCGACATCAGCAGATACTGCGGTGCGCTTGTGCGGGCAAGAATGGAACGCCTAATAATGGGTGACACGCAGACGAATAATCGATGAATAGACAAAGAATAGATGGCGTAGAATAGATGAGCACGTATGTTGGCCCTAAGCCCAGAGCAAACAAGCCGCCCTTAAGGCACAGTCCTGCGCACACAAAGCTTATAAAAAGAAACATCGTGCTTTCTTTTTTGTCAAACTATCTCTGCAAGTCATGCATTCACTTGGCGGATGAAAGCTTTCAAAAGCAAGTGGCACGTTTGGAGGCAGCGGGTTATCCGAGGCATGTCATTGTCTCAGCCGCTGAAGACCTTCATCGGAAAATGAAGTCTGCTTCACGCTTGAGTGAAGAACGGAGAGCGGAAGTTGTGAGAATCAAAAAGGAAAACAGAGCCAAAGAAAAGGTAGCTGTAGTCCCCTACCTTCACAGATTTTCTCACAATTTAAAGAAGGCTGGGCAGCGGTCTGGTGTCAAGGTCTCTGCGCCAAGTATGCTTTTGAGGTTGGGTAAGTTGAGCTGTCCAACGAGGAAGCGGAACCCTGTTTGCTCTATCAGACACAAAAATGCTCACGTCACCTTCATAAGAGGCGTGGTTTACAAAATTCCTCTTTCATGTGGGAGACATTACGCAAGCCAGACCGGCAGACGCCTCAATATGCGTCTGCTCGAGCACAACAATAAAATCGGGAATACCGCCATAGATGGACAACTTGCTGTCCATTGTAAGAAATGTGACGCGAAGCCACAGTGCCTTCCTCTTTTTAATCAGACACCTGGGGTGCTATGCAGGATGGCCCGAGCTTCTCGGGCACATGAGTTTGCTCCGAGCCCGCCCTACGGCGGTCATGATAGGGAGACAGTGCGGAGCGCGCGATAGAAGCGTTGATAAAAACGGCTAAAAGAACGAGAATGGCGTCACAAACGCATGCGCGGCATTTGCGGCGGTTTTCAAAGGAATACCGCGTGCGAACGCGTCAGCGCCGCCACTCAGTCAACATTTTGACAGTGCAGCGACGTCAGCGTGATTGTCGCGCTATCTTTTTGCCAAATGATGATCGCGCCTCCCACGGGCGTGTTCGTGGGCGTTTGTCCTCTTTCGGAAAATTCTTTCCTTCCACCTAGTGCATGGAAATTTCCACTCTCGAAGGCAACAAGGGCGACCACGCAGCACTCTGGTGCAGCTCGTTTCGCTTCTCTGGAATATTACAGATAAATAAATGGACAGGTTATTGCTATACTTACATTACACGTATGAACATTTTTTTTGTATTAGCGAATCGGTAGACACAGTGTCTCCGCAAACAAGTAATAGTAGCATTTCTCGCCGCAAATCCCACCAGGGGCACTTGCTTCATAGCTGGGAGTGGTACGTCGTGAGAGCGGTGAAATTGAATGCGAGGCACCGTAGCCACGTGATGATATAACCTTTAGTTCTTCGTGCGTGTGTGCATAGTATGTGCGATTAAGCTCATAGATGAATCGTGCCGCTCGCTGGCGTTGTTGCGTGAGCACTGCTCCTCGGCAAGGGGGAACGCGGTGGGCGGACCCGCTTTACGCCGCGGGCGTCTGTCAATCAAATTGATTGACGCGCGAACTCGGGCACAAACTCGTTGATTCTGAAAAGGCCCCAGTTCAACTCGTGGTTGTCATAGTGCCGGTGTGCCTGTCAACTGTTTCATGCAGTGGACGCTACTCAGCAGCTTCTTTGCATGTAAAATAATTTGTTCAGCTTGCGGTGCTTGTGCAGGGCTTGGGCCATCGGTGGAGTTTGTGATCACCTAGCTTCTTCCACCTTTTTACGTGGCTCGTTTACTCAGTCTGCTTGGTCTGCTTCGGTGTAATCACCGTGTCAGTTTGGTCTCAATATTGGTGCTAATGCTTAGGAAGGTCTTAACTAACATGATAGTGAATAGTCCTTTCCTAATTGTTAATGTTTTAATTACCACGACAATAATTAATTACAGAGGTAATTAGCACGATAACAATTAGCACGATCCCAATTAACACGTCCTCGGTGAGTAAGGTCTTGATTATCTTTCTTTTAATTACACGCTCCTAATTATCGTCGTGTTAATTAGCAATAATTGATAATGTTTTAAATACCGCGCCATTAATTACTCAGGTTTAATTCGCAAGATCCTGAATAGTACAGAGGTAATTAGCGTAATCCTAATGAGCACAATCCTAATTGGCACGCTCATAATTAGCGTTCTGTTAATTAACAATAACTAATAATGTCTTAATTACCACGGCATTGATTACACAGATTTAATTTGCAAGGTCCTGAACACTACAGAGGTAATTAGCATAATCGTAATTAGAACGATCCTAATTAACACGATCTCGGCGGGTAAGGTCTTGATTATCTTGGTTTTAATTACACGATCCTAATTAGCGTCATGTTATTTATCATGATCTCAATTACCTTGTTCTTGGCTTTACACGACTTCATTAGCATGGTCTTAGTAAGACGTGGCTTAGTTAGCTCGACCTTAGCAAGATTTGGCCTAATCAGCTTCGTCATAGCATGTCCTGACATAGCTAGGTATACCGCCCAACCAATTAGCTAATCAGCCGGGCGCACGTGCTCTGGGACCGAGCAGACGATGAAGAAGAGAATGACGAGGGCGCGCGCCGGCCGAGCAACGCGCTAGAATGTACAGGCCGACCATGGTAATTATACACGTGGCCTCGGCGATTAGCTATAGCCGCGGTGTTGTAAGGCGCTCGGTCGGAACTAATCTCGGAGGCCACGGTGCTGCTTATTCTAAAGGATACTTGCTGCAGACATTAAACGCTTCAAAATGAATTCAAACGGCCCGCGCACACATAAAAAATATAGTTAGTAGAGCTTTCTGCCACTTTTCCTGCATGGGTGCACGTCTGCACTCAGTGGAACGACAAACAAATGAAAGAAGGTGCCTCTAGTTTTACGACACCACCCAACCTTCTTCACCGCCCTTGACGTGACGCCGCGTTTCATCGTAACCAATGGAACGGAGCGCGCACTGAGGGATGGATTTCACCTTATCGTACTATTAGCTCGTTCAAAAGGGGGTGTCGCCAGAGCTCGGAAAGATACCGAGTTTCGCCAAACTCGGGCCATCCTGCATAGCACCCCTGTTCTGTATCGCCAATGTAGCAAGAATACTAGAGAAATTGTAGAGGCGTCGAAGATCGCTATGGCAGGAAACGAATGTGTCAGCATGCCGTGTGTTCCTTTATCTAAGAAAGAGCCTGATTCTTTGACATAGACGACGCGTGTCCATTTACCTTCTTTCGTTTCTTCTTGCAGCTTCAGGTTTATTTATTTATTTATTTATTTATTTATTTATTTATTTATTTATTTATTTACAGGTACTGCAATCACCATTTGGTGATTTTAGAAGGATGGTATATGAAATTAATCATGAACAAATGGCAAGTACATGGACATATAATATATACAGGTTATACAGTGTGTATAGGGCAAATACAAACTTCCACGGGCAAGAAGATACAATAAAAATAGAAGAATACATTTATACAAGCATACACAAGCATGTATGTAATACGATTCAACTGGTAAGTGCACTTTCTAGTTCCGATGAAAACAATGCCAATGAGCGTGCTGAAACAATTGCATTACTTAGTTTATTCCTCTCGACTATGGCACGAGGAAAGGATGAATACTTGAAGCAGTTATTGCGTGTGGGAAAGGGGGTTATGGTGAGGTCATGTCTCTGCCTGGTAGAGTAGCCAGAAGAAAAAGAAAAAAATATCGGCTATGTTTGCTTTATATTGGCCGTTAATTAATTGGTACAAAAACTTAAGCCTTGAGTTACGGTATCTTAATGATAAGGGGGAAAGTTGAGCTCTACTTAATATGTCCGTAACGGAAGTCCTTGAAAAGTTATTATAAACAAACGCACTTTTTCTATTTTGTTAATATTGGTCTTAGTAAAAGGATCCTATATAATAGTGGTGTAATGTAAAATTGGTAAAGCAGTTTATTTATATGCTAAAAGGCGAACAGAAGAGGTGGACAGCTTGAGAGCACGACGCAGAAAAAACAATTTGTAAGTTGCACTTGTCGTGATGTGTGTTATGTGTTTGTTCCAGCAGGGATCATTCGATATGTAAAGCCCCAAGTACTTATAATTAGTGATTTCAGACAAAAAAAAAGTATTTTTAGCATTGTATCTGACACGCATACGACTTTTCTTGTGAGTAATTCGCATAAATACAGTTTTATCAAAATTAATGACCATTTGCCGTTCCTTGCACCAGGAGGCTACTTTTTGAAATGCCTGATTTAACAGAAGTTCATCGGATGTGCTATCAACCTCTGAGTACAAAACACAGTCATCTGCGTAAAGTTTTACTTTAACAGGAATTTGTTCTACAATATCATTAATAAACAAAAGAAAAAGTAGAGGCCCTAGAACTGAGCCCTGGAGAACGCCAGAATCAACCGTTACATATTTTGAGTAACAATCGTGAAAAGAGACAAATTGTTGTCGTTTAGTGAGGTAAAAAGAGAGCCAGTCCATTAACGTTTTGTTTTTCAGTACTTTCTCTAATTTAAAAAGTATTTTTTGTGGGAAGCCTTATCGAAGGCTTTGGCTAAGTCCATAAAAATTACATCTATTCGTTTGCCGTGGTTAATATATTTCGCATAATCATGTACGCTTTCAACTAGCTGAGTGCAGGTTAAAAAGCCTTTTCTAAATCCCTGCCGATGTCTAGTTAGCAAATTGTGTTTTTGAGAAACTCTACGGTGTGATTGTGTATTATATGTTCTAATATTTTGCAAGATGTTGAAGGTAATGAAATTGGTTTATAGTTACCAACCTGGTTCTTGTTTTCTTTTTATGTATTGGTTTAATTTGGGCAGTTACCCAATCATGCGGTAGTTGGTAGATGAGCGTTGATATATCCCTTTCCATGCCGAGTTTTTTGCAGGGTAGAACAAAACTTTTTCATGTTCTTTACTAGTTAAGAGGCTATTGAAAAGCATGCAAAAAAATAATGGAGACAGTAAGTACAATGATTTTCGTGGGAGAAGCATGTCTTGTATAGTGGACACTGGGATTTATTTGTCACACTTATGGGGCCACGCATTCTGCTTTCTTTCTAGAAAGAATGTTGCTTTTGGTCCTGTCAGAAGGTGAATTGTCTTAGACAACACAAGAATGCTTTGTTCTGACCCGATAAAATGAAGAAAAGTTACACATGGCGTTTAGCACCGTGGAGGCGAAAGAAAGAGCTGAGCACGGAGCGCGCCTAGCGTCCACAAGCCGACCTCTCTGAAGCCGCTACCTCCTCGTGCGCACGGTGGAATTCCTATTTTCTCGCAGACAGAGGCGGCAGTCAATGAAACCTCAGTCACATCTGCAAAAAAGCCTGCTTTTACTTCAAGAAGTAGCAGGACTACGAGTTAAGCCATATATACCGACTTCCTACACATGAAACGCCGGAAATATTCGCCACTTGCCGCTTGAATACGGTAAAGAACAACTGATCGAGTTTTAGAGGCGAAGCACCTTAGGGTCGAGGCTTGTCCATTGTGCGTTGTTGTCTGTGCTCACGGCAGAGCATCGTGTAAAATTGAATCAGGTTTAATAATAGACTAATGTCAATCATAATTGCGACGAAACAATATAAAACATCTACAAGCACAAACCCTTTATACTAGTCGGCGACTTCAACGTACACGTTATGGATCTTAGGGCCTAGCTTTGTCGTCGACTCTTTATGTCACTTTATGTCACTCAATTTACATTATATGGGGCAACGCTTGGGTAACGTACGGTTACTCACCCATACGATACCCAGAGCTTCGCCTACTCATCACGATTCCCTTCGTGGAGATGCGTGGATTTTTTTAAATAGTCTTAGAGCCACCTCAGCCCACCGCCAAGAAAGATGGGAGACAGAAGAGGCGCGAGGCGCCTCTTCCCAACCTCGATGCCGTAAACCCATCGAAAATTTGCCAGTCTACAACATTACAAGAGGCAAAAGATACGTGGTATGCGTCAGTACTGAAGCAAGCGACTTGGTGGAGCTCCCAGGATCAGTGGAGTTACCCTTAAATACTTACCCCAAGCTAAATATCGTAAATACTTAACACAAGTTAAACAGCAATATACATGCTGAAGACGCCGGCTGCCTCGTAACAACAACAAAAAAAAATCGGTTTCATACGCACAGCCAAAAACAAAAACAGAGTAGCGTATTTTTCTGCATTTCCTGCAACGAATCTGCATAGGATTACGAGAATGTTACTTCATGTTCATGTTAATACCACGCGCTTTTCAGCCAAAGTGAAAAAGAACGATATTTTTCCCGGTACATCGCGGCCTGAGGAATCCAAGAAAGTAGTGGCACTGATTTCTTTTTTCGTGATTATTTCTCGCAGCTAGTGTCTCTGGCAGTTACAGAGCATGTGGGAACGTGGAAACGCCGGGAGACGCGAAGACAGCGGAAGCGAGGGTGACCCAGACGCGGCGCCCTCCCGCGGCTCATCCCGAGCTCCTGCCTCTGCAAGGTGATCAACGAGGCTTCGTTGAGGGTTCCCGCAGGCTGAAATGAGCGGTAAACAAAAAAAGTGAAGAGGGGGAGGCACAGCCGGGAGTCTATGGCGTACGTGAGCGCAAGGTGAAAGCCGCGGAGGGGATCGTGATGCCGTCTACCAAGGCGGAAGTGAGCGCCCGGAAATGAAGAACCGCGTAGTCACCGGAACGCTTCGTCAGGGAAGGCGAACGAGGTTTAAAAAAAATAAAAGCGCCACAACTGAAAACGAAAGAGATCCGATAAGGTGAAGAGACCGTCCCCGCCCTACTAGAAAGCCGAAAAGAAGGGCAATACAAAAACACCCGGAGTAGCGTTGAGTATCCGTCCAAACATTGATGCAGAGGCGGCGGAAGAGCAGCCGACGAGATTGGCTCACGGAGACGACCACATGCGCGGGGCCGCGAGAGACTCCATGAGAACAAAAGGCCGCTTACGCTGCCCCAAAGCCAGGGAAACGAAAGAAAGCGAGCGTCTTGACCCCGTGTGCGCTGAAACCTGGAACAGGAAGTGACGCAACGACGGCTTGTTTTTCCTTTCTTCCCGAGCAAGCGGTGGCGCTTGCATATTGTCCCCAACGCGTCGCCTGCCATCGACCGGAGAAAGGCGGATAACGGTGACGCCGATAAATAGGTTAGCGAGAATAATGGAGCTCTCACCTGCCGCCGCTAACGGAAGCCCGATCCATATGCGCCCGCTTCGTGTGTTGCGCAACGCCGGGCGTCTGGGAAAGCTCGCTCGGATAAATCTCCATTACGGCCACCTCGCCTGCTGAAAGAATACTGCCGGTATCACATCACTGGTCTGGACAGGCATCCCATTTAGCTCGGCAGAGCAAATTTTAAAACACGGTGCCACATATTTATACTTAAAAGGCACAAATAAATAACGCAGAAATCTAAACCCTGAGCAAAGATCTAACGATGTTCCTGATGCTTGCACTTGTCTTGGGATTTTGCTGACAGCGTCCGCTGCTTCCCAAGCACCGTTAGCCGAATTGTTGTTTTCTTTATTCTGTACATTATGTTCTTTTTTTATTAACTAGGTAAAGACCACACAAAAATTGCGGTGTTTGTGGAAGCTTAGGAGGGATGGCCGAAAACTATGTAAGTACAACAAGAGTATTTTTGCATATTTTCCCTTTCTTTTTCATTAATCTTGGCTAAAATTATGAGCGCCGCAATTTGTGATTCAGTTTCGTGTCTTCGTGTAGCTTTGCGCGCTGCAATCTATTAACTGCAATCTATTACACCGCAAATGGCATTGAGAGTATTTAAGTAAATAAATAAATAAATAAATAAATAAACTCTGCTAAGAATGTTGATGGTACTTAAACCTCTTCATTCAAGAGACCCATCGTAGAATCCCAGTTTCGTTTCTGTAGCTCGTTGCGCACTGAGCAATGTAAGAAGACACTTCGCCGTGTGAAATAAACAAATGCTCCTCGGCAAACCACGGCGGCTGCCGTCGTGAGGCTCACACTGTTGCTTTGCTGAAATTATCAGAATCTTTGGTCGATACTGCGTGGAACATGCACGGTGCTGCTCACTAAAATCAGCGTGTCCACTCGTATTTAAGGTACAATTAAATAAGTTTTGACTGGAGCTTTATTCCTTTATTTTCTAGCAGAACGAGAGAGCAATAATAGGATTTTATGCCTGATGGCGTGGGGTGCTCTCCGCGTCGTTAGACGACGCAGGTGCCAATAATGGGATATATATTCATATCACCGCCAGAGCTGTCTCATAACGACAAATTAAGTCGGCCGCCATAAGCCACTGGACATGGACGCTCGGCTCTGATTGCAGACGCAGCGGCACCAGAAGAGCTCTAGCGAGAGGGACACTGCATTCCCATCGTTAAGGCGCCTAGTCATCTCGCAAATGGAGATCGCCTCCTCTCTGCCATAATTTTGCATGTTTTAGGGTTAGAGCCGGTATTTTAAAGAGCCAAGACTGAAAAAGGAAGGAGCTCGACTATACGCTCGTGCTCGAAGCCGTTGACTAAGAAATTATTTTTTGAGAAGGGCGCGATATATTGAAGTGGAGCGTGCGGATAATAGTAGAGCCATTATTGTACTGATGTCGAGCCATGTGTTCTTCGTTTTCTTCCTGCCGTGCCTATGGCAGCATGCGAAAGAAATAGTTCCTTAATTCTAAATGATTCTCCCAAATACTGTTTGTGTTGATCAGTCATTTCAATAAAATGACAAACTACTCGCTACTGTTACGCAGGCTCAGGCTTAAGCTAGTATCAAGAACGCGCAGTTACTCTTCTTTCGTTTTATTATTTTTAATCTTTGAATTGGCGCTTCTAGAACCAACCTTCTCCTCCTTAACGTCACTATATTTCGCCCGAGACAAATACCTTTCCCCGAGAGAGAGTCTCCGATTACGACGGCAATGTTTATGAGGACTCTTATGCCTGAAATTTACTAACCTCACCACACCGTCTTATTTTCTAGTGTCCTTGACTGCGTTGAGTTGATTACGGCGGAAGAACTAGCGGCTCTCCGCAGTGCAGTAGAATTTATTGCTTCTCAGAGACCGAGGCTGCGTTTTCTGACTCAAAACCTGCGTTACAGTGCCTGCAGTCAATTCTCCGACGTGGCTGTCACGAACACTTGACGTACGAAGCTATCAAACTTCACCACCACGTAAAGAAAAAGGTCACGAGGTTGACTTTCAGTGGTCACCTGGCCACTGCGGTACCAACGGCAATGATTCCGCAGATAATGCTGCTCGCGCGTCGCATCAATAAGCAAACATCTTTCCAAGTCTGCTTTCAAGGACAGGCGCTGCAAGGCAGATTCGACGACTGGTCCGCAGTCTCACACTGACGGAGTGGAATGCGCCAAACATTAAGCATACCAGACGTCACGCCGACGGTGGCGCCGGCGTTTCCAGTGGTGGGCCTCGCGGCCAATATCGCCTTTGGTTGGCAGTTGCCTTCACCAAGGCATATACAACGTTGATTGGAACGACTGCTTGTGCGGCATGCGAAGTTTGCGGCACCGAAAAAAACATCGACCACTTGCTGTGCAATTGCCCTCGATTTGCCACGGAGAGACAGGTACTTTCCAACGCACTGCGACGACTGGACGATCGGCCACATTCCGTGCAGGTGCTACTAGAACACCGTCCTCATCTCTCGTTGGTCCGCAAGGCAGTGAAGGCACTCCTGCGCTTTTTGAGTATGAGGACGACGAGCTTGTGCGGACGCTCTGACTTGTGGTGCAGTCCGCATGCTTCAGTGAATTCAGTGACTTGTATTTTTTCTCTCTTTCTTATCTTTCTATTCCCCTTCCCTAATTCCCCAGTGTATATAGGGTAGCCAACCGGAAGCTTTTCTGGTTAACCTCCCTGCCTTCTGCCCCTCTGTTTCCTTCGTCTATGCAATCCCAATTGTTGTTGTTTTGATATGCCATGCTTACAGTAGCAGCCGTGTACTTTCGTGAACAAACGTTTGCGGCGTGCGAAAAAAAAAAGAAATAATACGGCCATGACACTGTTTCCTGAGAAGGTTAGAGTCACGTCCTCCGTGCCGCTGAAGAATCACGCGCCGATTAAGACGCGAGGCAGCCAGCTGAGCTTTAACCACCGTGAAGCAAGATGAACTGCTCACCTCGTTTTTTCGGCTCTCGCGTCATGCTTGCACTCTCTTTTTATGATATCGACTTGACAGGCGTATAAAACCTGCAGCGCGAACGCGACTAGAAAATCGCACAAAGTCGGAAGGTGGTTACTTCAAGGTTGCAATTGCAAAGCCTGGATTACGTGCCAGTTATATTTAGTGGCTTAAATATATATCACCCTAATAAAGTGGCAAAAACAAAGCAAACCTGCAGAACGATGTCAAAGCTTGCTGAAAATGCCCAGACGTCCGTTCCGACGTGATAAAGCAGCCTTCCTGACGCGTGAATTGCAGGCGCCGAACATCTGACAATGTGCCGAGTTCAATTGAATTCAACCAACTGCGCAACGCTTGGTATAACGCGAGTGTGAACGTTCAACAACGACGGGTAGGTCTCACGAACACGGGGAATCAAAACACAAAGTGGTTTCACCTACAACCGTAACTGGACTTTCGCAATGCGAGAAGACGGCGAGTAACCATTACTGTAGTCGCTGCGTGCGTGCGCCGAGTTACGTCCTGATTCATGTAGTCGAAACACAGCCAAAATAGAAGGCGAGACAGCGCTGTCAGCTATCCGCGCTTGCCGCCTTTATTTCTCGATCGACATGCCCGAGAACCGACACAGTTTCACACGTGAATCGCGTGCCTTGGTGTTGTCTGCACTGTTGTGGCAGGCCACGACACAGCAATACTTCGGACCTCGCTTGCGCTTCCGTGGTGTCTCTTCTGCCAACGTGGAAATGCAGCTTCGCAAAGCAAGCCTCTCGGTTCAGCGTGCCAAGCTGTCGGCACGGCGCCCCAGTACCCGCACCGACTGAGCAGCGCGCGCGTTTTTCTGCTGCCGACAAACAGGTTGAGTCGGCTGCGCTTGCACCCAGTTGCGCCAGAGCTTCTCTCCAGAGCCGCAGCGCGGCGCTGTCGTCGCGACCAAACTTGAGTTTGGGTTCCCTATACGTCCTACACGGTGTAATCGCCACTTGGGAAATGCATTTCGCTTTGAGTCTGGTGTCGTTGTCGTCGATCGTCTGCTCTTCACCGTAAACGTGATTGACGAGCCTCTCTTCTTTTATCAAGTTCGTTTTACGGAAGTGCCAATCAAGCTAGAAGATCCTTTTGAAGCCGCTCTGCAAGCGGTACATTGTGAGGTGCCCCAAGTGCGCCGCGAGAGCTTTGCACGTGCACGGAAGCGAGCGGCAGAGAGAAGTGAAAACGCGCGTTGCTTGCACCCAGTTTGTATTTTTATGCCAGAGATGGCGCTGCCTGTCAATAGCAGGAGCGCCATTAAGGGATGCTTGGGGAGCCTATGTTGAACCGCCGCATCTGGCTCATAGCGTCGCATTTTCAGCGCAGCCTAAGAAGCGTTAGGGTCTTTAGAATTACTTATCTATGCATTTTCTAGTAAAGGAACACACCACCTAATATCTGCGTATTGATGTTGCGCCTCAGATATTCGTAATATTTGCTTTTTGAGCGACAATGTTCACAAGTATGAACGGCGGTACCTGTTCAAGATGGCTGGGCGTTCAGCAAGTGCTTATACTTTGGCCGGGTGGCTGAATCGTGTGACGGACAGACAGGCAGAAAGACAGACAGACCAAAATTTCTGCGTTTAAGTTGCCCATGAAAGACTATTGTCTGTAAAAGTTTTTTTGTACGTGTCGAAGTTGCGACTGCAGCCGGTGCTGTACTAGAGTGACCTAGAATAGGGGGAGTGTCCAAAGCGCCGGCTCCCGCGTGGGCCTTTTGCTGTGAACCAGGGTGTAAGAAAAATAATTCAAGTGTTGACACTCCGCTCCCCGGTGCGTCCAGATAGTGTCTGGCGCTTTCGGTCCCTTCGTCGCAGCGCCCCCCACGCAAATGCGTCCGGCGCATGTACTATGACGACGACCTCATGGCCTCCGAGATTAGCCGGCGGCGGAGGTCATGACGAGCAGCCTATGTAGAGTCCGTAACGGCGTTGCGTACCTAAGAACGCAGCGTTAGAACCACGGTGTAAGAAGCATCATTTATTTTCCTGACGCCATGCCGTGGCGGCAGCTGCAGCGTTCGCCGCACGTGACGTTTTTTGGTCGCGGAAACTGCGGCATGCGTTTCTAGCTCTGGTTGCTAGCGTGCACGGCGCTTTAAGAAAAAAGCAAGGAGGAAAAAAAAAACAAAAAGAAAAAACATGCGCCCGCCTCGTCGCACTCGGTCCCCAAGTCCCAGCGCCCCCCACGAAACTGCGGCCGGCGCGTGTTAGCCGAACATTATCTGGACGCGCCCTCCGTCGCGGCGGGCGGAGAGTGTCAACACCTTATTGTAGCGTTAGCTACACTTGCCTAGCAGGAGCCGATTTCGCGTGGAGGGTCATGAGCCGTGCTGCGCATGCGCGAGGATCAGTGATGTCACACAGCTGGGTCACCGGAGCTGGCATCTCACGCGCTCTCCGACACCACCGCGCGCGGCTCGCCGCTGCTGGTCTGCACGTTCGGGAGGAGTGGCGTCGTAGGCGCGGCAGACACGCTGGCGCCGGCGCGCGCGCAGACTCCGCCACCGCCGCGCAGACTCGCCGCTGCTGATCTGCGCCGCATTCGAGAGGAGTGATATCGTAACCATAGAAACAGTGGCGCCGGCGCGCGCGCAACTATTCGCCTTCACTGTGCAGTCGCCGTCTGACACTGCGCTGGGCCGCTCTGACTGGCGTTTGCAGGTGGGTAACGCCATGGAGAAGGACAACGCAAATGCTGCTCGACGGCATAGAAGAGCCGAGAAGCTTATCTCATCAGATCCCGAAGTAGTTGCTTGGCAATTAGCGGTTCAGCGTACGAGGAATGAACAGAAGAAGGCTAATATTCTTAGACAATCTGGAAAGCTAAGAATAATCAGCTGAACCTTTGCTAACGCTACGTATATCCTGGCATAGCCGAGCTAAGCCACTACAAATTTTGTTCTTACACCGTGCTGTTAACTAGGGTGCGGTGAACTGCCGCGCCGCGCCGCTGCTGCGCCGGACCCACCCGTGGGCTTTCCGCGCTCGGGAAGCACGCCGAAAGCGAGGGGCGTCTGCTACGCGCTGTAAATTTTTCAGCTACAAAGAGCACTCGAAGTCTACTTAACTTTCATAATGCGGTGCGGAATGGCGCTTATCCATCTTTAAACGTTGTGTTAGTGCTGGGGCAACAACAGAATGCAAAAATTCACGTGTCAAGCGGCATCAGCGTGGTCTAATTCCGTTGATAGAGTTCGGGGGGGAGGAGGATAACCGAGCGCCGTTATCATTTGTTGATCTAGATACTTACTTTCGCTGCTGAGAGGTCCGCACATCCTCCTCCCCCCCCTCCCCCCGTGCAAGGGAAACAGTGTCGTCACGGAGGGCGTTTCCGCAGTGAATGGCAGACGCGCTTTTTGGTGCGTAGCTTTCGGTATCGCCAGCAAAATTAGCCAGATTTCATCGCTCCGCGGTGATTGCCAGTGGCCGCCTTTTAGAAATTTCAAAGCGGCTATGGGCTATTATAAGGAAGGGCTTCCATTCGCCCATTTGACTGGACCACTTATTTCCACTGGTTAAAAAGGTAATTTTCTTAATTTCTATAATTACTGCCATAATTATTGTTTGCACGCATCTCAAAATGCCCTCTCCCACAGTAAAGGTAACGCCACAGGTAGCATGCAGGTACCTCCTTTCTGTGATTTTTAAAAAAATACTGGACACATTTCTTGAAACACCCTGTATACATATATATATATATATATATATATATATATATATATATATATATATATATATATATATATATATATATATATATATATATATATATATATATATATATATATATATATATATATATATATATATATATGTGTGTGTGTGTGTGTGTGTGTGTGTGTGTGTGTGTGGGTGTGTGTGTGTGTGTGTGTGTGTATATATATATAAGGTCTTCCTGGATTCGGTAGAATTATATACGCTCAAGTGAAGTGGACGAACGTACGAAAAAAGAAGCTTTATTGCCAACGTTGCGGCCGGGGACCAGCCTTCCTCAGCGCACACATGCATATGACTGTAATGCGTACGTCTTATACAAGGACATGGCAGGGTGGGGTCCGCATTGTGCGTATACACTGTTAACAGATTTTTCGATAGAGGCATTCACTGTTAACAGACAGATATTCAGACATGCGCAGTATTTTGTATGGTGATAGCATAGATAGTGGAGTAGCAGTACGTATTGAATATCTCACAAAGCAAAGTAAAATCAATCATCAAAAATAGTATGTAGGGCTATTGAAATATCACCACACTTGTGACACAATGAAAAAATCTATACAATGTTGATAAGTCACATTTATTTGCAACGAATGTACACGAGCAAAATATCTGCATCGACGCCACATTATGATAGCACGTTTACATGCGCATTCTGCTCACCTGAGTGATTGGGCTGATATATATATATATATAGACAGACGTCTAGCGGCACAGACGCCATACCTTTATTCCATTCACGCGCACTTCTTCCTCGTCGGCTTCTCCTGCCACTGGCTTCATGTGTCACACCATTCCCCCTCCCCCCGAAAGAGTGCGCGAAGTTACCAACAAAAGTAACTAGGAGTCTTTTAGGAGAAAGAGGTCAATAGTACCATGTCCCTAATAAGTTCAATGACCTCGCCAGAAGTTTAGAACGCGGTTCAGTAGTCCGTTGATGTCCAGCACAGCTCTGGTGGGCGAGGCTGGCTGTTCCACAACAGATGACATAGGCTTCCCCGGCGCCTGGACGCTGATGAAAACACAGCTTGAGCTTCCGTGAAAAACGAAGACGGCTGGGAGACCATGTAGCATCGACAGGTCAGATGTCGTCGGCGTTGGGGTCTTTGCCGTGGCTTATACAAGCTGTGTGCCTCTCGTTCGCGTGTTCGTCGACCGAAGCTGATGGGGCGGTGTCTGTGTTCTTGACGAGAACATGGGATGGTTTCTCGCTTCTTTCGTCGTTCTCTGTGGTTTTGTCGCAGAGTGCGGAAAATTTCCTTGACGACGCTCCTTCATGCGAAGGTATCTCAGATGTTGAAATTGTCGTTGGTTTAGTTGGTGTCTCTTCTGGCGACCTCCTTTATGCCGCAAGTGTTCTTTAGATGTAGTTTCAGTTCGTCGTTGTCCTTGTTCGTGTAGCCATTGTAGTCTCTGAGATTATTCAAGTTTCTTCTTTTGGCATTGCTGTTGTTGCGGAACTGGATGAGGTGGGCTTCTAGTAACATGAACCTGGTTTTCTTTGCAAGTTGATGTGATCAACAAATGGTCGGTACTCAGTGGCCTACTGTAAGTGTAAGGCTTGTCTAGCGAAGAAAGTAGTGTGCCAGAATCATCAGCAATCTTCTCAGGGTGTTCTGAGATGCCATTCATTGTGGATGTTTCAGTCAGTTGGCAATGCGCAGTGTTTGGTGAATTCGAAACTTCTGTATTGCTTTGCCTTTCAGGTGGGTGATCACTGGACGCTACAGTAGCAGACATAACTTCACCAGGTTTCGATTGCGAAAGCAGGTACGAAAGCGTGTTGTGAGCGTTGTGAGCAGCCGAACGGCCACTTGATGGAAAACCAGGTGGTACGGCACGTATGCGATGCGACGAATCAACTGAACTGGGTGGTTCATTAACGTCTGGAGTCCTATGGTGCAGGGAACAGGTCGAAAATGCCGATTCCTGGCGGTAGGTACGGTCTTTTGGGAAAGGGGTCTGAATGCGTTTCGGTAAGCAGATGCTTTACCTTGCCCGCTTGGAATTGTAAATTCCTGTTCGGTGTTCGAATGTTTGAGGGATATTCGGAAGGTTCATAAGATGGTACAATCGTCGACAATTTTCTCACATGAGGTCTTGTTTGGCAAATGCGCTTGCTGCGTGAAGAGTTCTCGTTACTGTGATGAACGAGTTGAAAAGCCTCCAGCTGATGGGTTATGGGCAAGTCTTCGTCGTATTCTTTAATTCGGATTGTCATATCTTCTTTGATTTTTTTCCATGATTCGTTGTTTTGGAAGATGTGCGTGAGTTAAAAGCGGAAGGCCTCACCGGTGACGTAGTCGTTCAAGTTTTTGACCATCTCCCGTTCTGACGATGATGCAGCGGCAGCGTGGACCTCGAAAAGGTGGAACCAGTCCTCTACGGGTCCATCGTCCGTCGATCGAGCGTACTTCGGGATGTCGAGGTCTGCAGATGATGCTGCCATGAAGCTAGTCACTGTATGCAGCGATGATCTGCTCAGATGGTCTGTATGTGGTCAGGGCGTCTTGTTGGGAACGTTGATGATGCTTGACTGATGAGGTGGCTGCCAGGTCTTCATCCTTTTGACTTGTGTGACACTATGAATGAGACGTGCAGCGGCACAGACGCCATACTTTTATTCCATTCACGCGCACGTCATCGTCGGCTTCTCCCGCCATGGCTTCATGAGACATATATATATATATATATATATATATATATATATATATATATATATATATATATATATATATATATATATATATATATTACCACCTGTTCCCCAGTACGGCGAGCGCGAGCCCGCAATCCGCAAAAATGGAAGATGTTTCAGGATAGTGCCGCTCTCGCTCTGGGCGTTTCGTTGTTGTCGTTGTTTTGGGCAGCCATCTTGCCAGTTTTGTGTGCGTCTCTCCGCCGGTGCGGTATTTTCTAGAAGACCTTTTTGTAGCACGTGACAACTGGTGGAGGTGCGGGGTAAATCCCAGCCGATGTTCCAAATGCCTTCTGGTAGCCCTGTACCTGCAGTGACAACACCTGTTCACCGAGCCAGCCGCAGAATCCGAGGATTACCTCCCGAGTGTGGACCTCTTCCCGAGATGACGTCACCGACACCCCAGTACGGTATGGAAGGCACTGCGACGACGCCTTATACGCTCCAGAAGCCTCGAGTGCCAAAGGTTTTCCATGGTTCCGTCTTCGAGGATGTAAAGGACTGGATGGCTCAGTTCGAACGAGTCGCCGACTTCAACGGGTGGACCGACGCTGACAAGCTGAGGAATGTGTACTCCAACCTGGAGGACGGCGCCCGTACTTGGTACGAAAACCGTGAGCCCTTCTTGCCGTGGAGCGTGTTTCGCCGTCAGCTGCTGGCAGGTTACGCCAATCCCGATCGCCGTGAACGAGCCGAGAGCTGAGAATAATGGAACAAGCCGAGAGGGCAATTCATTCGCGCATCTAAATGCCGAATGAAAGTGTCATGGTGTACGTTGGGGACATGACGAGCCTCTTTCGTAGAGCTGACCTGGAAATGGCAGAAGAAAAGAAGCTCCGCCATTTAATGCGAGGAGTTAAGGAGCAGCTTTTCGCTGGCCTCGCTCGATGTCCCCCAAAGACTGTGGCTGAGTTTTTGACCGAGGCCACAACCATGCAAAAAATGCTGTAGCAGCGTTCCGCTGTGTATGACTGGCAAGCGAATGTCGCTTTGTCTGTAGGCCAGATTGAAGTTGCAGGAAGTAGCATCACCATCGAATCTCTCTGCGACCTCATCCGATCGGTGGTGCGTGACAAGCTGCAAAAGATTCACCGCCCAACTCAGCCTGCTGCTGGATCCATCTGCAGCCTCATCAGAAACAAGGTACAGCAGGCTCTGCAAGTGCCGACCGCGCTTCGCAAACCCTACGCCTCACGATTCACTTCCATCCCTGCAACCAGTTCAGCACTTCGAGAACCGGCAGCCAATCCAAAGGAAATCCGACGTCTGGCGCACACCGGACCGGCGACCGCTTTGTTGCCATTGTGGTGAAGCCGGACATGTGTACCTCGAATGCCCCTATCGCCGCCTTGGACTCCAGGGTTTCGCCGTTGACTCGCCAAGGCCGAGATTTGGTGAAAGACCAAGGGCGATCGAAGAGTACCTCTCCCAGCAGCGCATGCCATCGCCCTTGCGGCGGCAGTCAAGATCACCGTCCCCAAGACGATCACGAAATTTTCGGAGTTTCCCAGGGGCGGCGCAGGCGCGTTCGCCAAGCCCTAGGTGGGAAAACTAACGACAGCGACCTAGCAGTGCAGCTGAAGAAGGATGTTACGCCTTGGTACGCAACACAAATTCGTACTGCCGGCGGACATGTAGTCTACGCAATGGGTATGTGCACTATCAGAGTGCGCATCCGTGAACGTACGTTTCTCGCCAGCCGCCTTGTACTTCAAGATTGTTCCCGAGACCTCATTCTGGGAATCGACTTTTTACGGGAGTATGGCGCTATTATCGACCTTCGGGAGCGTACTGTGACATTTTCTACAGAGAGAGCAACTGACAAATCCGACGACAGCCATCACAGCACGCTTCGCGTTTCCTCCGACAGCATAACGTTGCCTCCACGGTCGAGCGTCCTGGTTGATGTCGTGTGCGACAACTTACGCGATGGTGAGGCTGTCGCCGAAGGCAACTTATCGCTTTTGTTTGCGCTAGGTCTCTGCGCGGCCCGCAGCCTCGTCACACTTTGGGATGGGCCTTCTGTGCTACTTGTGACCAATTTCAGTAATGAATACCGGCACCTTTTTCGTCGCACTGCCATCGCTTTTGCCTACCCTGCAGCAGATGTTGCTGTTTCACGTCTACGTCAGAGGACCATGGGCTTCAACCGACATCAAGGGACGTGACTTCGTCATTCGGAAAGGTTGACATTAACTCGGCCCTCTCAGAGCAACAAGAAACAACGCTGCGTGAACTGCTACTACAATTCAAAGCGTGCTTCGCGTCATCCTCTAAGGTACGACAGACGCCAATCACCAAACACCGAATTACGTATACCGACGCCTCGCCCATCAAACAACAGCCTTACCGAGTTTCGGCCAAGGAACGTGACGCGATAAATGCCCAAGTCAAAGAGATACTTCAAGATGACGTTATACAGCCTAGACATGCGCGCCGGACCCAAAATCACCGGCGGCGGCGTGCCGGTGTTTCCACCTCCGGCGGCGGCGCGTGAACGGCGCGGGGTTCATCGGACCGGCGGCGGCGCGGCGCGGAGGGGGGGGGGGGCGAAGCAGTGAATGCGATAAGTACACGCTGTAATGTCACATGAACGAGGGCTAGCAGCTAACTCTTTTTGCTCCAATCTCACTTAACTCTACAAAATCCTGGTGTATGGCAATACGGCCGCTCCCGGGAGAGAAGTGGTTTTCGGTCAGTTTGTCGTGTAAGTGGTCCGAGCGCTTAGCAGTGAGACCACATAAAGTCCCTTAATATATAGAAAGTAGAGACACTCTCCTCCATATCCTCTCCAAAGTGTCCAACCCTCCTCTCCCAAGTGTCCAAACCTTATCTATATCCTCTCCCAAACGGCCACCATGCGGGCGCCGGCCCTATAACCCGGTCGCGCTACTTTCCTATCAAGAATTCTATGTCACGCTGATAACGCGCGCGTTTGCTGGGCGACGGCCCGTGAAGCGGGGAGTTGGAAGGCGGGAGAGGAGGGTGCTGGGCGTGGCGGCTCGGTTAAAAGAAAGACGGTACTTTCCCAAAAATATCCAGAGACTTTAAGACCACAGCGCTCACAGCGCTCACAGCGCGTAAAGGTATACGAGCCGTCCGCTGGGGGATGTCTGCCGAAATAGCGCGCGTGCCAGCGCTCTCGATCGTGCCCTTATAGTCAAAGTTCAGAGTTGCTGCTCGAGTTACGCAGTCCCCATCCCCAGACACCCCTTCCTGCTCATTCGCCCAGCAAATGACGGGCGGGGCGTTTCCTTCTGCTTGAGGAGGAATCGACGGCAGGCCTCGCACGCGGGTTGACGTTATTCCGTGTGACGGAGATGGCCAGCTTGTTTCATCTCTGTTTTAGCCATGTTGCTTGCCAACGCTCGCGAGCTTTTACTCGCGGGTAGAACATACAATGCGCGGAGCGATTTTATCGATTTAGAGTTTATACGTAAAATGACGGCGACGGTGAAAACCTGTCCAGAGTGTCCGTACAATTGCTAACGCAACAAAAAATATACAGAAAACTGTCGAGACAGGCTCGACTTTTTCCTGGAAATCTGCATCGTCTCCGCTGTAAAGAGTGCGTCCGTTGGAATAATCATATAATCCGGCGCCTTTTCCATTGGTTTCGTTCTCGCCTTGAATACTCTTTTTACAGGGGACATCTCCTCGCCACTTATTTCTTCAGAAAGCACGCGTACAATGTCAGCACTAAGCGTTTAACCTATCATAATTTCGCGCTTGTCGGCTACAGTCTGTTATCTCTGCATGCGCGGTCGCAAACGCACAAAATGGAGCCAAATCAGTTAATTGCGCACGATAGTTGTGCGAGAGAAGCAAGAGCGGGTGGGCGGCTGCATAGCAAAGCAGTATGGGAGACAATTCACAACTGTTATTTCTCGTATATGGACCACTCGAGAGCATGTACCCTGATGATGTCACGTGAATCACTGTTCTGGCATCACGAAGTGCACCAAAAGAAAAGAAACGCCAAGAGAGAATAACGCGCTCGTTGTTTTTGTGTTTTGTTGTATTTTCCGAGGCTGTTAGGGGCCCTTTATAGAAACAGGGCACGCAAACACCGACACAGGAGAGTAGTCAAGACACAAGAAACGCCCCTAACAACTGAAAAATCACACAGCCGCGGAACCGAAGGTAGACACAAATATTTATCTGCGCATTCCCACGTAGAGGCCATACCTATCAATCAAATGCGAGTAGTGGTCTAGGTGAGAGATAGCTGTTCACTCTCTCGACTTTTCTCTTACGTCCGTGTTCCCACGTCATGTCTTCTTAACATGAATACCTACCAACTAGCTCAACTATATATTCCAAGTTTGCCACTCTCTTTACTTCTGTATTTATCGATTTATTCGAGTAAGATTGAAAGGAAAAAGTCTACTAACGCACCAAGATATTGTCACGGGAATCAGGAATACACTGAAGAGACAGAAGCGGGTATATTACAATATTTACAAGTAGCTGTGGCACCGAATGGCTGCCAGCATCTCGCGCCGCATTCCAGCTTCTTCTTTGTCTCTTCATCCCTGGGTTGTCTCCAACGGCGTGCTCATGCAGAATGCCTCGTAACATCACCCCGGCGGACAAAGCGCCGTCTCGGCGCCGGCTCACTCATTCAGGACTGGCAGTGTAATAGTGCTTGAGGCGCGACACATGAACGACATCAGCAGGTGGTGTAGCAGAAGAAGACGAACGCGGAAGGACGGGAGCGATGAGGTAGTCGACGTCGTTGACCTTGCGGATAACTTTGTAGGGCCCTGTGTAGCGAGGGAGGAGCTTCTCGCACAAGCCTTCGCGTCGATACGGCGTCCAGAGTAGGACAAGAGATTCAGGAGGGTAGTCGACTTCGCGGTGCCGATTATCGTAGCGCACTTTTTGTGAATCCTGAGAAGCACAGAGCCTAGCGTGAGCGATGCGGCGAGCCACGCGGGCTCGAGAAGCGACATCCTGAGCATACATGGTTGGTACGGCGGGATCAGATGGAAGAAGCGTCTCGAATGGCAAGGTAGGGTTGCGGCCGTACAGAAGAAAGAACGGCGAGTAGCCAGCGGTGTCATGCCGGGACGAATTGTATGCAAAAGTAACGTAGGGTAGAGTTGCGTCCCAATCACGGTGGTCAGTAGAGACGTACATTGACAACATATCCGTGAGAGTTCGGTTGAGGCGCTCGGTAAGACCGTTTGTCTGCGGATGGTAGGCTGTAGTAAGTTGATGTTCGGTAGAGCAGCTACGAAGGATTTCGTCGATGACCTTGGCGAGGAAGCAGCGGCCACGATCCGTAAGAAGCTGTCGCGGAGCCCCGTGCCGAAGAATGACGTCACTGAGCAGAAAGTCCGCCACGTCAGTAGCGCAGCTAGTTGGCATAGCACGCGTTATGGCGTACCTGGTCGTATAGTCAGTTGCGACAGCAATCCATTTGTTGCCCGATACGGACGTAGGAAAAGGTCCGAGCAAGTCGAGGCCGACGCGGAAGAATGGTTCCGCTGGAATGTCGATAGGTTTCAGCAGGCCAGCCTGAGGAAGAGCAGGACGTTTGCGACGCTGACAGAGCTCGCAAGCAGCGATATATCGGCGCACAGAGCGATACAGGCCAGGCCAAAAGAACCGCCGCCGCACGCGGTCATAGGTGCGTGGAACGACCAGGTGTCCCGCAGTCGGGGCATCATGCAGATGTTGAAGAATGGTTGCACGCAGGTGTCGGGGAATAACTAGCAAGAATTCCGGACCATCAGGCTTCATGCTGCGGCGATACAGAACGTCATTGTGTAGGACATATCGGCGGAGAGAAGGGTCGGAACTTCCCGAGGAGACTTGCTGAATGAGCATCTTGAGGGTCTCATCCCGACGCTGTTCTGTGCCGATCTCGCGCAAATCAGATATGGCGAGTACACAAGAATCATTCTCATGGTCAGCGAGGCTAGCAGGTTCCACCGGATGACGCGAGAGACAATCGGCGTCTTGATGCAGCCTGCCCGATTTGTAGACTACGTCGAAGGAATACTCTTGGAGCCGTAGAGCCCAGCGACCAAGGCGACCAGTTGGGTCCTTAAGCGATGACAACCAACAGAGAGCATGGTGGTCGGTAATAACTGAGAATTCGCGGCCATACAAGTAGGGACGAAATTTTTCGACAGCCCAGACCAACGCAAGACACTCGCGTTCCGTGATTGAATAGTTGCGCTCAGATGTGGAGAGAAGGCGGCTGGCGTACGCAATAACACGTGTTTGGCCCCCCTGGTGTTGGGCGAGGACGGCACCGATTCCATGCCCACTGGCGTCTGTGCGAACTTCAGTAGTCGCTGATGGGTCGAAGTGGGCCAGTATAGGTGGTGAAGTGAGCAATTTGATCAGCGCCGAGAACGCAGCCGCTTGGTCCTGGCACCACGAGAAGGGCACGTCCTTTTTGAGGAGGTCGGTGAGCGGTCGGGCAATGGTGGCGAAATTGCGTATAAAACGTCGGAAGGAGGAGCATAAGCCAACAAAACTCCGAACATCTTTAGTAGAAGAGGGCACAGGGAAGTTTTTGACAGCGCTAATCTTGGCAGGGTCAGGTTGTACACCCGTGGCACTTACAAGATGACCAAGCACAGTGATTTGTTGCCGGCCGAAATTGCACTTTTTGGAGTTTAGCTGAAGCCCCGCTCGACGAAAAACAGCTAGAATGGTCGACAGGCGAGTTAGATGACTTTCAAACGTTGGGGAAAAGACAATGACATCATCTAGGTAGCAAAGACAGATGGACCATTTATAGCCACGAAGGACGGAGTCCATCATACGTTCGAACGTTGCCGGGGCGTTGCACAGCCCAAAAGGCATAACCTTGAACTGATAGAGGCCGTCCGGAGTGACAAAGGCAAGGCAGTTTTTTCGCGGTCTAAGTCGTCAACAGAAATCTGCCAGTAACCCGAGCGTAGGTCTATGGATGAGAAGTATCTCGCGCCATGAAGACAGTCGAGGGCGTCGTCGATTCGTGGCAGCGGATATACGTCTTTGCGGGTTATCTTGTTCAAAGCACGATAGTCGACGCAAAATCTGCAGCTGCCATCCTTCTTTTTGACCAAGACGACAGGTGACGCCCATGGACTTGAAGAGGCCTCTATGACGCCTTTGGAGAGCATCTTGTCGACTTCTCGTTGTATGACCTGGCGTTCTGAATGGGACACACGATATGGTCGCCGTCGGACAGGACTAGCATCGCCGGTATGTATTCGATGACTGACGAATGACGTTTGACCTAAAGGGCGGTCATCGAAGTCGAAGATATCCCTATAGGTCATTAGAACGTGGCGGAGTTGCGCAGCTTGACAAGGCTGAAGATCAGGGGCAATCATTCTCGCGATTTCGTCGGGCGGTGCGCTTGCTGGACTGGCTGTAATAAAGGACGAGCAATCTTCAGCATCTAATGCCACGATGTCGCATGCATCAAGCGCTGATACGTTAGCCAATGAAATGCCTTGCGGTAGAACTTTGGTCGAGGTACTGAAGTTTAGGAGCGGGAGCTGTACGCAGTTGTCGACAACGTTCACGAGGGTATGCGGCACAGCAACATTTCGGTCCAATAGCACGTCAACTAAAGGAGACACCGTGTACTCGCCGTCGGGAAGAGGTGGTGATGTCGTCAAGGCCACCCACGTGGCGGCTTGCGGAGACAGCCGAACATAATCTACACTGCACAAATGGTGTGGCGGTGAAGCTTGGACATCAACAAGCCGAGGCAGCTCAAGTTGAAGAACTCCGGTTGCACAGTCAATGAGGGCGGCATGAGTAGACAGGAAATCCAATCCTAGAATGATGTCATTTGGGCACTGCTCAAGAACAGCAAACAAACAGATGTCTGGTGGTCGGCTATGGTGATGCGTGCTGTGCACATTCCTATGACGGCAGGACTTCTTCCGTCAGCGACTCGAATAGTACAAAGAGCAGCCGGAGTAAGCACTTTCTTCAGGCGGCGACGAAGTCGAGCACTCATCACAGAAATATGTGCCCCAGTATCAACAAGTGCAGAAACAGTCAGGCCGTCAACGTCAACGTCGATCAAATTTCGTCGTGTCGGCAGTACAAGCAGAGGATTTGAGGTGGAATTAGAAGATGCAACATCACCCCTAAGAGCTGCATCTTTTAGTTTCCCTGTCGAAGGTTGAGCGGCGAGGTCGGACGTCGTCGTAGAGGGGCGGAGACGACGGGCGACGCGCTGGAGGCGAACGGGACTGGTGACCTCGGGGCGACGGTGAGCGGCTGTGCGGCGTAGCAGTGGCATCGAGGTTGTATGGTTCGGAAGGCGGGGAACGGCGGTAGCTATCGGTGTACGACTCAGAAGGCTGGAAACGGCGGTAGCTGTCGGCGCGGCTAGCAGTGGCATACCGGGTTCTTAAAGGCGACGACCAACGGTTGTTACAATATCGTGCGACGTGACCTATGCGGCTGCAGTTGAAGCAGATCGGTCGATCATCTGCAGTGCGCCATTCAGCCGGATTACGCGAGCGTGGATAGAACCGTTGTTCCTGGGGCGGCGACCTGTTGCGAGGCGGCGACCTTGAGCGGAAGTCAGTTGTCCGAGACTGAGCAACGGCGCAGACAGAGAAGCCCAAATTGCCGAGTTCCTCCCGCACAATTGACTGGACTAGGGAAACTGTGGGCACCTGCGAATCACCGTGGCCGTTGATGGGAAGAGCAGGGTAATTGCTTCTATTTCCCGACGGACGATTCGTTTAATTTCGGACGCCGGCGACGACTGCAGACGAGAGGTCAGTCCATCTTCGCACGAGGACGTCGCAGCGGTGTTTGGCAGCCGAGTGAATGACTTCGCAATGCGCCGGCTTTTGGCCTGTTCAAAACGCCGGCATTCCTCAATAATTTCGTCGACGGTCGCACAATTCCGACACATTAATAGGTTGAACGCGTCGTCAGCTATTCCCTTCAGGACGTGACCAACCTTGTCCGACTCCGACATGTCGCTGTCGACTTTACGACAAAGAGCCAGCACGTCCTGAATGTACGATATGTACGGTTCGGTGGTCGTCTGAGCACGGATGGACAGCTCTTTCTTTGCGGCTGCCTTTCGACCCATAGGCTTCCCAAATAAGTCGCAAAGTTTTCGCTTAAAGGTGTCCCAACTTCCGATCTCCTCCTCGTGGTTCTCGTACCATACCTTTGCCGTGCCTTTTAGGTAGAAGAGCACGTTGGCCAGCATGAGAGTCGGGTCATATCGATTGATAGCACTGGTACGTTCATAGTCAGCTATCCAATCTTCAACGTCGACTTCATCCGTACCGCAGAACGTCCCAGGGTTCTTCGGATGCGTCAGCACGTATGTTGGCGGTGTTGTGGCCGGTGCAGGCGTTGCCGTGGCCTGTGCAGGCGTTGTAGTAGCCGATGCAGGGGTGGTGACGGCATCGGTCTCGTTTTCCATCATGGAAACTCCGAGTCGACGACCACTGCGGAGCTCCGTTGTACAGCGCTTCTTCTACCCCGCAGCTCCACCAAATGTCACGGGAATCAGGAATACACTGAAGAGACAGAAGCGGGTTTATTACAATATTTACAAGTAGCTGTGGCACCGAATGGCTGCCAGCATCTCGCGCCGCATTCCAGCTTCTTCTTTGTCTCTTCGTCCCTGGGTTGTCTCCAACGGCGTGCTCATGCAGAATGCCTCATAACACTATGTTTACCATGTTGATGGCAACAAATGGGTTCCAATCATACCACGTTCTCTACAATGTGAGGTTCTTCACGCATTTCACGATGATCCCAGAACCGGTCACCAAGGCTATCATAAACCTATGACAAAATACGAAGTCACTGCACCTGGCCTGGCCTCTCTTCAGCCATTGCCAAATATGTTGCTTCTTTGTCCATTGTCAAAGCCGCAAACGACCCACGACTGCTCCTTCTGGCCTCCTGCAACCTCTTCCTTGTCCCACTTTGCCTTTCGAAGTCGTCAGGATAGACTTGTACGGCCCCCTTCCTGTGACATCTAATGGGAATCGTTCAGGGGCGTAGCCAGAAATTTTTTCGGGGGGGTGGTTTAACCATACTTTATGTACGTTGCTGCGCGAGTTGTATGTGTGCATCTATATATACGCAAGCAAAATTGAAAAATTTTGGGGGGGTTTGAACCCCCCCCAACTCCAACTCCCCCCCCCCCCCCCACCCTTGGCTACGCCCCTGTAATCGTTGGATTGTGATGGCTGTTGACCATCTAACCCCGCTACGTGGAAACAGCCTCGTTACAATCTGAGGCTGCCACTGAAATCACCGTTTTTTTTTCTGTGTAACATATTTTTATGCCATGGAGCTCCACGCGTTCTGTTCAGCAACCACAGCAAGGTCTTCCTTTCTTCTGTTCTTGCTGAGGTTCTGCACGCCACCAACACCATTCACAATACAACTTCTGCTTACCATCCGCAGACCAATGGCTTGACAGAACGCTTTCATCGCACCCTCTCTGATACGATTGCAATGTACACCCACCCCGACCACTCAAAATGGGACGCAATCCTGTCGTTCTATACGTTCGCTCATAACACGGCTACACAACGCACCACCGGCTTTTCTCTCTTTTTCCTAGTCCACGGCCGCTCGCCGAATTTTGCTCAGGACGTCTCGTTCCTTTCAGCTCCAGCACCCTCCACAGGTCCTTTATCAGAATTATTTTTGTCTTGCCTCTCACACTGCCGTCATCTGGCCCGAATTAACACCGGCATCTCCCAGGAAGCTCGTAAGTGTCACTATGACTTGACTCACCATGCTGTTGACTTTTTCCTCTGGAGACGAAGTTCTTCTATGGACTCCAGTGCGTGTTCTTGGCTTATGTGCAAAATTCATGAGGTGCTTTCTTGGACCTTACACGGTTGTTGAGCAAACCTCCCCAGTTAATTACCGTGTCTCACCTCTTACAACTCCTTCCAATCACTGTTGCCGGGGGACAGAAATAGTGCATGTTTCTCGTTTAAAGCCGTATACACAATTTTCCAGATGCGCTCAAGCGCCTCCATCTTGGACTGATAACATTGCAGTTTTGTATCCGTGTCAAATAAACAAACAGTGCTACGGTGAACTAGCACCAACGAAAACGCTTGAGCCGGTAGATTCAACGTTTAATGACCATGGTCATTTCATATTACGGCGTGGAAAACCGGCAAAACAATCGCTTATCAGTCCAAGATGGTGGCGCCCGTGAATCGAAAATAAAATCGTGTATCCTGTATCGCGCCAATTGCGGAACTGCGGCTGAGCGCATCTGCACGGTGCGTGCACATAGGTCTGAGTAGACGGAGGAAGACGACGATCGCAGGTCTTTGGAATAAACCTTGTTTTACTTGTGGTTCTGGCCTGTGTCAGCTACGTTACTTCAGTGGCGACGAAGATGGAACATTACTCCGGTATAATCTTCGGCTGAAGGCGGATGACCAGAAGACATGGGATCTCGCCCACCAGCTTTCGATGGAGCAGCGGGAAGCTGGGGTACGTACCGCATACGTCTTGAAGCCTTCTCCGAGGGACATGAAGTAACGGATCCCAGGAAGCGCCGCGCCTTGCTGATTTCTTCGCTGAGCGACAGCGTTGTACGGATATTACAAGAACGCAATCCAAGCACCCCGGTCAACACCTTAAGCTACGACCAGGTTGTGGAATGTTTGGAAGATCAGTACAACCCGCAAGCTAATGAAATTGCAGCCAGTTATGCGTTTTTCATGCAGAAGCAAAAGGAAGGCGAGAGTGTGCGAGATTTCATCGCGGAAGTCAGGAGGCTAGCCGAAAGCTGCAACTTCGGTAGTATGATGGACCGTATGTTATGAGATCGCATCGTTTGCGGTATCCGGGACAACGACGCACGGCGTTCTTTGTTGACGCGAGCTACGCTGACCTTGAAAGAGGCCGAGGACTTCGCCAGGGCTTCCGAGAAGGCACAAGAAGACGTCCGTGACATGCGGGAGACTGGCGTGGGCAACGGAAGTGCTACCATGAACGCCCTGCTGCGACTACGACGACGTGAGTCCCGGGCGCCGAGCAGCAACCTGGAAAGCAGTCGCCCACTGTGCGAACGTTGCGACGGGCCGCATGATTCCAACGTGTGCCGCCATCGAAACACCAAACGCCGTATGTGCGGGAGGAAAGGTCACTTGGCCAGGGTATGCCTCAGGAGTCGTTCCCGGACGTCAGGTGGCATATGTCGTGGAAGAAGATGAAAGTGAGAGCGAAGAATTTATGCTTGCCTTGGTGGCACACAGTGCGACCGACAGGGACGTCTCGCGGCCTCTCGAGAAGGTTTTGACGTGGGGAGGGCAGGAACTGAGCATGATAATCGACACGGGCTCACCGGTGAGTGTGATTCCAGTGGAGTGTATACGAGAGACACAGAAGGCGGTGGCCAGCTCTCGCAAAAACTGCCCTGCGGCTATCATGCTTTCTTGGACCCCTGCCCGTCATTGGCAAGTTAACCATGGACGTGAAGTCTGGGACAGTAACTGTGACCAGTACGTTAGTGGTGGTGGGCTGTCAAGGACCACTCCTCTGCGGCCGGCGTACAATCGAGGAATTTTGCAAGGCCGGCGTGTCCTCTTTGGACGCCAACAGCGCTGCGTGTGTAAACTTTGTTCAACAGAATGCGCAGTTGAAAGCCCTACTGGACGAATTTTCGCAGCTGTTTGACAACAAACTGGGTTGCTGTGAAGGGCCTCCCGTTAAGCTACACATCAAGAAAGGTGCTCGGCCTCGTTTTTGCAAAGCACGGACCGTGCCTTATGCAATGCGTGCCCAAGTCTCAGCAGAGATTGATCGCCTGGTGGAAGAAGGAGTGCTTTCCCAGATCAGCGTCTCTGAATAGGCAACGCCGGTAGTCCCCGTGGCGAAAAAGAACGGTGACATAAGACTCTGCGGGGACTTCAAGTTAACGGTGAATCCGGCTACTTACTTGGAACAGTATCCTCTGCCGAAAGTTGACGATATCTTTGCAGCGCTTGCTGGAGGTGAAGTCTTTAGTACGTTGGACCTACGTAACGCATACAACCAGCTTCCTCTAGACGCCGAAGCTAAAAGGATCGCAGTGCTGAACACGCATAAGGGACTCTACTGTTACAATAGCCTCGCTTTTGGAATCGCTTCAGCCCCAGCTCTGTTCCAAGACGCATGGAATCGGTCCTCCGAGGTCTGCCAGGGGGGAAGTCTACCTAGATGACATTATTGTCACGGAAAAGAAGCACGATATGTCGGTATTGCGACAAGTGTTCCAACGACTGCAGGACAGCGGCCTGAAGCTGAATAAAACCAAATGCAGATTCCGAGAAAAGCAAGTGACATTTCTGGGCCACCGCATCGACGAAAAAGGCCTGCATCCTTTGCAAGACAATCTCGGCGCCATACTAGGTGCACCATCGCCAACTTCGGTGAGCCAGTTGAAATTTTCTGGGCTTAATCACGTATTACTCCAAATTCTTGCCTAACCTCTCAACCATGCTAGCGCCACTGTACGCATTGCTGACGAAGGGAGTTGCCTGGAAATGGGGCCAGGCGCAAGAAAGCGCATTTCAAGAAGCGAAGAAGGCTATGAAAAAGGCAACTTTCTAATTCATTATGATCCTTGTAAGCCACTTAGGCTTGAATGTGATGCTTCCATGTATGGTTTGGGTGCTGTGCTGTCTCATCGCATCAACGGCAAAGATTATCCGATAGGTTTTCGATCGAGAACATTGACTGCTGCAGAGAAAAACTACTCGCAGTTGGAAAAGGAAGGGCTTGCCTTAGTTTTCAGTGTGACCAAGTTTCGAGATTATCTTTTTGGCAACCGGTTTACGCTGGTCACTGATCACAAGCCATTGACCGGGCTTTTTCATCAGGACAAGCCCATTCCACAAATGGCAGCGGCAAGGATCCAACGCTGGGCATTACTTTTGTCAGCGTATCAGTATGAGCTCGAATATCGGAAAGGACAGCTGAATGGTAACGCCAATGCTTTGAGCCGCTTACCTCTGACTAATCAAGAAAGCGCAACAGAAAGCTCTTCGGTAGAATATGTGCTGCACGCGCAAGCTTTAAACGAGTTTGCTCTGTGTCCCCAGAAGCTAGCAGAGAACACCGCTGAAGATAGAGTGCTTTGTCAAGTAATGACATGGATTATGCGGGGTTGGCCAGGAGAACTGAGTGCGGGACAACAGTGTTTCCGTCCTTTCTTCACTCGTAAGGATGAGCTGACAGTGAGCAACGGATTAGTTTATTGGGGTCATCGTGTCATTTTGCCAGAGAGAGCGCGTTCTTTCATGTTGGAAGAATTACACGAAAGCCATCCGGGCATCACGGCAATGAAGAGCCTTGCACGCGCGTTGTTTTGGTATCCGGCTCTGGACCACGATATAGAGAGTCTGGTAAAATGTTGTCCGCACTGTGTGCAGTGTATGCCACTACCTGCGGCTCAGGTTCCTTCAAGTTGGCCTGAAACTGACAAGCGTTGGTCTCGGCTGCATGTCGACGTTGCTAGTCCTGTGGAAGGTCACATGATCCTTGTGCTGGTGGACGCAGGTACGAAATGGATAGAGGCAGTCCCACTCAAAAACAGCGACGGCTGACACCACAGTGGAAGTTCTTCGGAGTATTTTCACTCGTTTCGGCTTGCCTCACACAGTGGTGTCCGATAATGGGCCCCAATTCACCAGTGTGGTGACAAAGACCTTCTTTCGGGATAACCATGTCCGTCACGTGACAACTGCCCCTATTATCCGCAGTCGAACGGCGCAGCAGAGCGGGCAGTGCGCACTGTCAAGGAAGCACTAAAGAAGAACAAAGTAGGGTCACTGAAATGTCGGCTTGCTAAATTCTTGCTTTGGTACAGGGTAACGCTGGTAAAGGATGGCAAATCGCCCGCAGAGATGTTGCTAGGTGCCCAACCAAGAACCAGACTAAGTGCTCATTTCCCGGTGCGAGAGGACACAAAAGAGACAGTCAAGGCTGCAGCACCACCTTCCCGGTTGATTCTTCCTGGAACACGAGTTTGGTCACGACAGTATAACCGCAGTGGACAGAGATGGCTGCCTGGTACGGTGACGGCAGCCAGCGGGGGTCGGCTGCTTACTGTTGATACGGAAGAAGGAGAACAGCGACGACATGTCGACCAAGTGCGACTTCAGGAAGCTCAGCAAGCGCAGCAAGAAGCCTCTGTGACCCATTCAAGGGAGAGCGAAACGAACATCGGTGATGAAGGTTCGCTGCCACAACAACTACCCGCAAAGGAATCCGGCGCACAAACAGACGAAGGGGCGGGTACAGACCAGCCTGCAAGCGCTGTGGAAGACCCTGTCCTACCCAGACGTTCAACTCGCAAAAGAAGAGTTCCGGACAGGTTTTAGAAAGAAGCGCAATTTCTCACCAGACACTCTAGGGGAAGGAAGTGTTGTATCGCGCCAATTGCAGAACTGCGGCTGAGCGCATCTGCACGGCGCGTGCACATAGGTCTGAGTAGACGGAGGAAGACGACGATCGCAGGTCTTTGGAATAAACCTTGTTTTACTTGTGGTTCTGACCTGTGTCAGCTACGTTACTTCAGTGTATACCCGATGCATTACCTAATACTGTCACACGGCCAGGCGGCCGCTTCTAGCGCGAGGGGGAATTAGTGAGAGCACAGCAAATCAGTAACTCTTCTTTGTCATTTTGACATATTGCCATGCGCGCTTCTTTTTGTCATTTTTATCTAACTAGTCCGTTGCACGCATAGCTGCCACCTTGCGCAAGCCAAGCCCTAATGTCTAGGAACCTTCCAGATTATCTTAGAATCTTCTTATAGGCTTGAGCGCACAAACGAGAACAGTTGAGATTGTTAGAATAACAGAGAGCTGAGCTAGTTGGTACGTATTCATTAAAAAGCATTAACAGCCATAGAAAAGAATTTTAGGACGGTAAAACTTAAGCCATCGGTAGTTAGGCAACGTGCTGTCGACCTTCTGTTAAGACATAATCTTGAGAGAATAGCTTGTAATGTCAAGAAGGCTAAATCACTTACTTTAGAATTGTTTTTTTTCAGCCAAAAACACACAAGAACGAGATTCCGTTTCGAGCAATCGTTCAGAGCAAGGCACCTGCAAGTCGCCGTATCTAGTTATTTGCAGAACTGCTTAACCTCTTTGAATTTTTCAGACCCTTTTCGTATGCGTAATTCTCAGGTGCTAGTTCAGTTCCTCTCAGAGGAGAACCCCGGCTGTTGTAAAGCTTTTAGTATGGATATTGAAGACCTGTATTATTCTTTGCCGCATAAGGACTTGTTAAAATGTGTTAATGAATGTATTAACGAACAAGGGCATCAGACGGTTTTCACCGATAAATGTGGTGTTTCTACTGGGGCATTTCTAGAAATCCTTTCCATGTATTTAAAGTCGACGCTGGTAGGTTGGAAGGAAGGCGTTTATGTGCAGAAATCAGGGATATGTATTGGTTCTAAGGTTGCTCCGGTTCTTAGTGATTTATACCTTAGCAAGATTGACAGCCTTTTGGAAGGCGCCTTAGGTAATTCGGTTATTAAGGTTTTTCGTTATGTGGACGATTACTTGATTTTTTGCAGTGGTGAGGACTTTGAAAAGGTGGTAACTTTTTCAAAAGTAACAAAGAGGTGCCTCAGAATAATGGAATACAATTCTAGACATTTCCTTAACGTTCCAGAAGAACCACGTGTGCTGGCAGTATTCTCCTAGATCTTCGAAACCGCTGTTAAATTTTTCGCGAAGCACTCGAAGGTTGTAAAAAACGGCATCGCCATGTCTTGCCTTAAGTCAGCCCTTACCAAATCGTGTGAGCACAAAATGTAAGATAGCTTTAGCGCACAAGTTACGCGTCTTTTAGATGTAGGTTATCCTCATGATGCAGTGGCCACGGTCGCTGAACGTTTAAAGAAGTCTATTGTGTTAAGTCCGAGCATGGTTGCAGAAGCGATAGGAAGAAACTGTCGTAGGTATACCGTACATTCATTGCATATCTCATAGGCTAAAGAAAGTAGGAAGTAGATACGGCGTTATGTTGTTTTCCACGGCTGCCAATAAGCTAGGTAAGAATTTGTGCCGCTGTGCAGAGAAAGAATGAGCGAGTAAAAGACAAGAAGCGGACGATATTTGTTTCGTAAAACACACCAACAAATTCACTGATTGCGTACGAGTGTGGTGTATAGGTCCCTTTCAGCTGCGGACCGCTTCTACGTAGGACAGACGGGCCGATGCATTAACCAGAGATTGTTGGAACATAAGAGATCGCTAACAGGAGGCTCACCTTCTAATCTATCTTTACATTGTCGAGACTGTAAGTGCACGGCAAAATTCGATGAATGCGCAGTGCTGTACCAGCATAGAAATGAAGAAACGCGCCTGATGACTGAAGCATGGCATATAGAGAATAGTGGTAGCGCACGCGTGAGCCAACCGTCGATTAACTTGCATAAAGATGAAATCAAATGCCTTAACAGTTATCTTCCACGTAGACCGCCACGCGTGCCAGATTGATAAGTTCGCCTGTTGCATGGGCATGCGCAGATAAGTTTTCGTGCCTTCTTTCTTTTCAGCCGTTGTGCGTCTTCTCAGTTATTAGTCAGCGTTTGTGGTGTCCTGACCTATTTCTTGTGTCCGTGTTTGCACGCCCTGTCTCTTTTAAATGCGAAGCATTTCTTAGTGAACTTCTGTGACTTTGAGTGTATCTATCTATCTATCTATCTATTATCTATCTATCTATCTAGTCGCCTACGACTTTGTGCTCTCCTGGTCGCTTGGTTCATCGAGTGTGCACCAAATGGTATGGCGTAACATGACTGTATAACGAACATAAATGACAAGTCATACATGAAAATCATGACACGCCTGTCATGTACAGCATGATTTACATGCTACGCTCATGGTGCGCTGGCGGCCGTTCGCTAGTTTGATATACACCAAATTGGTATCTTGCGACGTGACTGTGTGACGAACCATAATAACACGAGTTAACATGAAAATCATGACAACGCATGTCATGCACAGCATGACTTACGTGCCACGCTCATGGTGCGCTGGGTGCCGTTTCGCTAGCTTTATATACACCAAAATTGGTATCTTGCGACGTGAACGTGTAATGAACATAAATAACACGAGTTAAACATGAAAGTCATGACACGTATGTCATGTACAGCATGACTGCGTGCCACGCTCATGGGGCGCTGGCGGCCGTTTCTCTAGCTTGATCGACCCCGAAGTTGGTATTGCGCGATGTTACTGTGTGACGAACATAAATAATAGGAGTTAACATGAAAACCATGACACGCATTTTCCTCAATGACATACAAGATGATGTATGCAGCTCTTTGCTGGCTGCTTCGCATTACATCGATTCCCACAATGCGTGGGATCTGCCGGCTCTCATTTTACTTGTAAACAAGGCTCCTGTGTGGGAGCCGACGCGTCCTTGTGTGTGTGTGCTTGCGTACGTGTGTGTGTGTGTTTGCTCGCGAGTGTGCTCGTGCGTGTGTGTGTTTGCGCGGGCGCGTGTGTGTGCTCTTGTGTGTGTGTGTGCTCACGCGCATGTGTGTGTTTGCTCGCGTGGGTGCGCGTGCGTGTGTGTGTGTGTGCTCGTGCGCGTCTGTGCTCGCATGTGTGCTCGCGCGTGTGTGTGTGTGTGTTTGCTCGCGCGTGCGTGTGTGTGTGTGCGCGCGAGCTCGCGCGCACGTGTATGTGTGTGTGCTTGCGCATGCGTGTGTGTGTGTGCCAGCGTGTGTATGCGTGCGCGCGCGCGTGTGTGTGTGTATGTGTGTGTGTGATTTTTTGCTTTAGTCGGCTGAGTGCCTCGGGTTTTCCAACGTCACCACGTATCATCCCAACCAGACGGGCTTCCGTCAGACTTCAAACTTCTGCGTCTTGATCTAACTTGAAACCTTACCACAAATATATGCTGAAGTCATCTTCGTTCCATAGCTGCACTCATACAGATCACAATGTGTGGCATTCAAAATTCATATAATTCATGCTCATGCTTACGCTGCTGTAAGAGTTGGGTCTAGTCAGAAAAATAAATTATGTCATGCTTTGTGGTGTCCTGACCTATTTCTTGTGTCCGTGTTTGCACGCCCTGTCTCTTTTTAGTTGAGATTATTCTTGAACTAACGCGGCCACCAGCGATAAGGCTCAAATGTTCGATGCTGCACGTATAAATGCCGAGGTGCCTAACCGCGGAGCAGTTCATCGACGGCCGAGGCTCTGTTCGCCACTATCAGTGTACAGTGTGTATAGCTGTAGTTTTTCTTTCCGTTTCCCGGCCACAAGTTCGGCCAAATAAAGAGTTTCATCTTGACACCGCCGACTGCTGCCTTCGTCGACATCACAACCTCGTGACATCTGGTGGAGGTGCTTCCCAGTCCATGTACTGAATGCCCCCCTCCAGCCGTGAGCCAAGCCCACACCGTCAAGGGGACATTGATACCAACTAGCAAGCCAGCCGCAGGCAGCAAGGTCTCCCACCAGAATACGGACCCCTAACCAACAAGATCAAGACCACGACGACGAAGACGACAGGCACCATGATGGCTGCCGTGTCACCTCAACGAGTCGCCATGAATCAGCCCGGGAAGCCGCCGACTTTCTGTGGATCATCGATTGAAGACCCAGAAAGTTGGCTGGAGGCATACGACCGAGTCGCCACCTTCAACAACTGGACTCCGAAGAAAAACTGCATCACGTCTACTTCTACCTAGAAGACGCCGCGAAGACGTGATTCGAGAACAGAGAATCTGGGCTACAAACCTGGGATCTCTTTCGGACGACGTTCCTAAGCGAGTTCACGAGTGTGGTCCACAAGGAACGGGCTGCAGCTATGCTGGAGACCCGTGTGCTGCTGCCCAATGAAAACATTGCCATTTATACGGAAGAAATGAATCGCCTGTTTAGACACGCCGACCCAAGTATGCCCGAAGAGAAGAAAGTCAGGTTCCTCAGGCGGGGTGTAAAACAAGAACTCTTCGCTGGATTAATAATGAACTCACCGAAGACGGTCGCTGAATTTGCTTCGAAGGCTTTGACAATCGAGAAAACACGTGAGAGGCGAACACGGCAATACAACCGCAGCTTCTTGGCCGCAGCTATGCTGAAGTTCAAGTGCTAGGAACCGCCGACCTGAGTGAGACGATTAGAGCATCGTACAAGAGGAGCTGCGAAAAATTCTACCTTCATCGCAACCTCAGGTGGATTCCATCGCTGACATCATGCGCCAGAAGATCCAACAATCGCTGGGCGCTCCTCAGCTAGCAGAGCCACAGCCGCAAGCTATGAGCTATGCTGCTGCAGCCCCGCCTTCATGCTGCTCCCCTACGCCAAGACGCTAAACCGCCGCAGTACCGTCGCCAGACGCCACCGCCGCAACCGACGCCCTAGTGTCCGCCTGTCAGCCAGCGCTACACACCTAGGAAGACCGACGTATGGCGCGCCCCTGACTACCGCCCGCTCTGCTACCACTGCGGGGAAGCCGGCCATACCTACCGTTGTTGCCAATAACGCCAGATGGGACTACACGGCTTCACAGTCACACGCTGTGTCCAGAGCGATGTGAACGACCACGCGACATCGCCGACTACCTCGCAGGAGCGCAATGGACCCCCCGAGGACCTTCCCGATCGCCGTTGCCAGGCCGCTACATCTCTCCCCAACGCCGACTATACACTTGCCCAACCCGAGGTCGGTCACCTAGCCCGTATCCAAAAAACTAAGGGCAGCAACCGATGGAGGTGCGGTTGCTGTACGACGAAATACCGAAGATCCTCTGCCGCCGCCGACGACACTGCAACGAAATCTAAAGAGCATGCCTCAAGCCGAATGGAGCCCTGACGTCGAAACATTGCGGCCCGAAGAGGACCTGACGACGCAACATCGAAGCAGCGGCACAAGCCGATGTAGCCGTGTTCCGACGCTGCGACCTAATCGCAACGCTAGGTGACGAACAAGCGACCTCAACGTTTTCATCGATGGCCACAACGTCACCTGCTCTCGTCGAGACTGGAGCTGACTATTCCGTCATCAGCAGGCCGTTCGCTGCAAAGTTAAAGATAGTTAGGACTGCTTGGGAAGGCCCCGAAATTTGGACCGCTGGCGGCCATCTAATAACGCCATCTGGAGTCTGCACAGCAAGAGTCACCATCAATAATTGCTCGCATTTACCCTGCGAGCTTCGTAATCTTGCAACATTACTCCAGGTATGCCATACTTGGCATGGAGTTCTTAAACCATCACGGCACCGTCATCGACTTAAGAACCAAGTCGATAACTATCGTCGGACAAAGCGACACCGCCAGATACGAACCCATGTCAACATGCCCTAAACGTGCTCGAGGATCAAGTCACCATTCCGCCTAGATCCAGCATCAGAATTCCCGTCGGCACCATAAAGGCTGAAGACATCGAAGGTGTCATTGAGGAGCAATCAGCGTTTGCTGCTAGACCGTGACATTTGCGTCGCAAGAGGCATTGCTCAGTTGCATGAAGGAAAAGGAAGCGTGATGCTAACGAACTTCACCCAAGAATACAGACACGTGAGCAGGGGCACAACAATTGCGTACATCGAAGAAATCTTGGCTGTCACTAATGTGTATGCCTTTTCAGATTCTGATGAAGCTACAACAATGACCCCAATGCCTGAGCCATCCTTCGACGCAAACCCAAGTCTTTCCGCTTTCACAGCACAGCTTTGTTGCCTTCTGCAGGAATACAAGGACTGTTTCTCATCGTCGTCGTGTGTCCCGACAAAACGCCGCTTGCTAAGCACAGCATTATAACAGAAGAAAATGCTCGACCACTCCGTCAGAGCCCCTACTGGGTTTCGACGCGGGAACAGGAGAAACAAGTCGACAAAATGCTACGCGACACACCATCCAGCCGTCCAAGAGTTCGTGGGCATCTCCCGTGGTGTTTATTGAAGAAGAAGGATGGGACCCTATGTTTCTGCATCGATTATCGTCGCCTGAACAAAATCACAAAGAAGGATGTGTACCCTCTCCACGGATAGACAAACCCCCTGGATCAACTCCACAATGCGAAGTACTTTTCGTCGATGGACCTCAAGACCGGCTACTGGAAAAATCGAGTCGATGAGAGGGACCGAGAAAAGAGTGCCTTTATAACACCAGACGGCCTGTTCAAGTTCAAGGTAATGCCCTTTGGGTCTTTGCTCGGCACTTGCGACGTTCCAGCGCATTATGGACACCATGCTGGCTGGCTTGAAGTGGCAGGCGTGCCTTGTGTACTTGGACGACATCGTTGTGTTTGCCTCAAACTTCAACGAACATCTCCGGCGCCTTGAAGCTGTACTTCAAGCAACCAAGACCTCCGGACTCACCCTAAAGCCAGAAAAATGCTGCTTCGCGTATGATGAATTCTTGTTCTGGGCCATGTCATTAGCAGGTCTGGAGTTCGCCCAGACCCACGGAAAACCGCTGCCATTGCTGCCTTCCCGCCGCCCACAGACAAAAAGGGCGTACGCTGATTTCTCATCTTGTGCGGCTATTACAGACGCTCCGTCAAGAAATGTTCACGCATCGCCGAAACCCTAACTCGCCTCACGAAGAGCGACGTCGAATTCAAGTGGGAAATAGCGCAAGTCGAGGTATTTCAGGAACTGGAACGACGCCTGCAGACGCCCCCTGCGATACTTGCGCATTTTGACGAATACGCCAATGCGGAAAATCCACACCGATGCAAGCAGCATAGGACTCGGCGCCGTCCTTGTGCAGAGGACCGACGTACTGGAAAGGGTTATCAGCTATGCTAGCCGGTCGCTATTCAAGGCTGAGCCAACTATTCTACAACAGTAAAGGAGTGCCTTGCCATCATCTGGGCTACATCCAAGTTTCGCCCCTACCTCTACGGCAGGCCCTTCAAGGTTCTGAGCAACCATCACGCCTTGTGTTGGCTAGCCACTGAAGGGCCCTTCAGGGTCGCCTCACACGGTGGAGCCTAAGACTTCAAGAATTGGACGTTACCATCGTTTACAAGTCTGGAAGAAAACACTCCGACGCCGAATGCCCGTCTCGCACCCCTGTCGACGCACCGCCACAGGACGCTCACGATGATGACTGCCTTCTTGGGAATCATAAGTGCCAACGACTTCGCTGAATGACAGCAAGCCGACCCGGAACTCAGGGGCCTTGTGGAATACTTCGAGGGCAGGACCGCCATTGTTCCGAAAGTATTCAGGTGAGGATTGGCCTCAATTTTCTTGAAAAACGACGTCCTCGTAAAGAAGAACTTCTCTCCGGCCCGGCCATCTACCTTATCGTTGTACTTTCGGCACTGCGACCAGAAGTTCTGCAGGCCCTGCACGATGACCCGATGGCTGGCCACCTCGGCTTTCCCCGCATACTCGCACTCGCGAGGATACAAGAAAAGTACTACTAGCCATGCTTTACTGCCAATATCGCTCGCTACGTGAGGACATGCCGGGACCGCCAGTGATGCAGGACGCCGCCAACAAGGCCAGAAGGACTTCTGCAGCCCATTGAAGCACCTCGCCGACCGTTCCGGCAAATACGGTATGGACTTACTGGGGCCATTCCCGATGCAGATGACGCCACAGAAGTTGGCATATGGAAGGAGCCCGGCAACTACGCTCGACGCCATGCTACCAAACGTCACCGATGAAGAAAACCTCGACGTGACTGTCTAGCTACAGCGTGCCGAAGAAGCCCGACAACTTGCCTGCCTACGCATCAAGAATCAGCAGACGACCGACAGCCACCATTACAATCTTCGACGACGCTTCGTGGAATACCAGCCCAGTGACCGTGTTAGGGTCTGAATGCTGATACGTCGACATGGACTTAGTAAAAAACTTCTTCGGAGATACTTCGGGCCATACAAGGCTGTTTGATGTCTCGGCGCTCTAGACTACGAGGTCATCCCAGACGGCATCACGAACTCTAAGCGGCACAGTGCATGACCTGAAGTCATCCATGTCGTGCGCCTTAAGCCATTTTATACGTGTTAGCGAACCTTAGGACTGCTTTTTCCTTATAATTGTATTTTATTTGTGCGTGCACATTTTTCCCCCTTCCATGATCTGTTACGAGCATCAGGATGATGCTTTTTCAGAGGGGGGCAATGCCACGTGCGCTTCTTTTTGTCATTTTTATCTAACTAGTCCATTGCACGCGTAGCCACCACCTTGCGCAAGCCATGCCCTAATGTCTACGAACCTTCCAGATTATCTTAGAATCCTCTTAAAGGCTTGAGCGCGCAAACGCGAACAGTTGAGATTATTCTCGAACTAACGCAGCCACCAGCCATAAGGCTTGAATGTTCGATGCCGCATGTATAAATGCCGACGCGCCTCACCGCAGAGCAGTTCAGCAACGGCCGACGCTCTGTTCGCTGCTATCAGTGTACAGCGTGTATTGCTGTAGTTTTACTTTCTGTTTCCTGGCCACAAGTTTGGCCAAATAAAGAGTTTCATCTTGGACACGCCGACTGCTGCTGCCTTCGTCGATGTCACGACCCCGTGACAATATCATCATCATTTGTGCGACTCCCTCATCTCTATATATAATCATTGTAGAACAGCTCGAGCTAGACTCGAATAAAGCAGTTCCATAATATATAATATATATATATATATATATATATATATATATATATATATATATATATATATATATTCTTTTTTTTCAAGAGATATTCCTGGCTATCAGTTAAAATATATAAGAGGAAGTCACACTGAAAAATGTAACAACATTTATTCTGAGCTTTCGGCCGGTCCCTGGCCGAAAGCCTGAATAAATGTTATGTCTTTCACTCTGACTTCCTTTTATATATATACATATTTGTCAAGTCCTCTTACCCTCCCATGCCAATTTTGGCATGGGAGGGTAAGAGGACTTGACGAATATCATTGTCAGGTCATGACATGAATAATGTGAAAATCCTGTCGCGTACATAGTCATACCCTTTCCTACGGACACATGTGGCACATACCCGTTTACCGCGGGCCGCGGTGTACGCATATGCACCACAAGTGACTGACAGTTTATATCTACCCAGGAACAGCGAGAACACGCATTCATAATTTAAAACCGACACGGGCAGTGTTGACCTGACGAATGAAAAGAATAACAATTAGGATCCCCAGCAGGCATCAAACCCAAGCATTCTATGTGGCAATCAGGCCTTCTAGCACAGAGCCACGCCAGGTATATAAAAGGTTGGAAAAACAGCCCTATGCAGGCGTAATGTTGTGCAACCATCAGTTCGTGGTTGTGGTGCTGGCTATCTAATTTTACAAGAAAGCAATAAACACTACATATGTACTCCTACGATACAAGTGTCATATCAGATTAACATCTGTGGTTACCAGTGTTGACTCTGCTTTTATAGCAGTCTAATGAACATTATATTTGCATTCCTATGATTCAGCAAGCTATTGAAGCATTGCTCGACCCGGAGGAATACATTAACGAAAGTTACGTATGATATTCCCATGATTGCACCACCAAAGTGCACTTAGTTTCGAAAGTACTGACGTTATGTACTTCAATGTGAAGGCTGATGTTACGTCGCACCATAAGTTACCCTTTAATCGCCAGTGTTGTTGACGTGCCTGCTAAGCACACGATGTGCACACAGCTACTGCACTTACAGAACCACCTCGATCCACCTCGTAACGCTTGGCTCAAAGCCATGAAATACAGCATAGAAGTACTCGCTGACTGCTTCACATGAAGCCAATTCTCACAACGCGTGGAATCTGCCGAACTCCTTTTAACTGTGAAGATGTCTCGTTTTGTTGGTTTGCACATGGTGTTTATTTATTTGATGTGCGTGGTTCTTAAGAACAAACCCTTCAGCCTTCAGTCAGCACCTGTAACATTCCTTTGTACCTAGTGAGCACAAGATGGACAAGTTCGTTACATGACTTGCAAGTGGCTCTTTACGTCACTGCAAGTGGCTTCGCTCGTTTTCAGTAGAATGTCTGTAACCAAAGGGGGGTCACTGACTGTGCTTGTGAAAGCTACCAAGAAAATCCCAAATTTCTCGGATGTCAGACAAACAACCAGATTCTCTCACCACCGTGGTTTTTAATAAAGCATGCAGTCGTTCTATGGCTATAGTGGTCATTCTGACTATTAGTGAAGCATAATTTGCAAATACAGCTTAACTGAATTCCATTCAAACATTACCCCTCAATTAAGACAGACTTCGAGATCAGATTGGCTTCATAATGAGCAGTGGGTCATACTCGGCGAACCTGACTGGCATAGATTTAAGTGGAGTTGTAACAGTCCAAACATGTCACTGCTTACCGAGCAATGCTAGGGCGATGGGGATTCCCCACTTGAAAACGTTGAAGATGCTCAGACGACCAAGGAATATCTCCACGAGGCTGATGATGCCCAGGAGGGATGCCAGCTCAGCACGGAAAACAAGGACAGCCACTCCACTTGTGACAATAAGTGGCAAATGGCGTTGTTCCAGCCAGGAGCTATATGCAAGAAACACTGGGAAGAACATATACATGAGAGGCTGTAGTGAAGTCACATTTCTTGTCAGTATCTTACCGAAAATCAAAGCAAAGGTGTTGGGAAGTGGACGTGACATATAGAGACAAAGTGGAACTGTGACACTGTCAGCAAGGTAAGCCAGTTGGTCATGGCGGAGCCAAATTCTTTCTGGAGAGCCCTGGTGAACTCACGGTATGCACATGCCACCATTGTCCCAAGGACAGCCCTGACTGAAAAAGGGACGTAATTATAATGTGAAACGGTGGTTATCACATCTGAGACGTGCGATCAAGGAGGGCCTTACTTACCAATGAACTGTGCAACTATCTTTTCCAAGCCCATCAGGGCGCTCACAGCAACCCAAGGACCCAGCAAAAAGGGCAACCATCAGAGGTCCCATAAACGACCTCGGCACAACACCGGGGAATCCAGGTGGTCGTACTACGTGAAAATGGTTGCGTCAAGGTTTGCGGCCACTCTAGGTAAAATGCAGGACCATGCGTAATGCTGCAACATTTGAGCCAATTAACTTACATTCGAAATGTTCGTTCTATGGTAAATGATGTCGTGTATAGCTTGCAGGTTGAAGCTCTCCTCGACTTTTGTGAACGGACAAACGACGAGATGCACGGCGCAGGCCAGGAGCAGCAACCATTCCACCGAATCTACGGACAAAAGACAAGTCAGCTTTATAGTGATACGAGAAGCGAGAATTCACCTTTGTTTTTGCCACCATGATGACGTGGGCAAGTTTCAACTTGAAAGTCCTGACAGTAGAGGCGATACAACGTCGACAACCAAATCACAACGGAAGCATTCTCCCATTGAGGTTTCACATCGATGCCAAGCTAGCAAATACCACGGAAGTTTTATTCCAAAAGATTACGCCTGGAAAGAAAGTGCTGGTCTGTGCATCTGCAGCTGGGATGCCCAGCCCAGTGTATCGCAACAGCGCCGGCATCACAAGGACTGGAAGCGAGGAACACAACTGCACAGAAATGGAATAGTACGTTGGGCAAGCTCTGCAACAGAGGACGGCGGTAAGTACTTGGGAATTACAACGCCGCTGACACAAGCAGCAGAAGCGCTCAACCAGCCAGCAGCACACCACAACTCACGCCGAAACTACCGAAACTAACCGACCGGACTGGATAGTGATAGGCTTGGTTTCGTTCAGTTTCTTTTTAGAGCTTTCGCTCGTTCTATGGCTTCCATCTTCCATGGCTAGAGCAGCAGCGCCTAGAGCATATCTTGGGTTAATAAATCAATGTTCGTTTTAGTTTTCCAAGTCGTGACATGAAATAAACAACGTAATAAAACGTCAAAAGCACTTATCATGCGTATAAGCTTACCTTAAATAGCCCAAGATGGCAGCACTTGAAGGAATCCTAAAATTACAGCGATTACAGTGTCTGTAAAATCACGGCTGCGGTGAGCACGGTTATGGTATATTCGACAGGTCGTTTTCAAGCGCTCTCGCTCACGAAGCATGCCGAAGAAACGTACGCGAAGGCTTTAGCCATGCCATCGGTAGCAGCAGCAGCGGCTCCGACGACATCTGTAGCGTTAATTATGGTGGAAGCGCAGTCCGGACCACGACCTGCCCAAGCGCGCGTCCCCGCTCTCGTTCAACCGCTCGTCGTAGGTGGCGCTACCTATAGGGCTGACGCGCTGGAGTTTTGAGTACTGTGGCGGAGCCTGGTGGCGTGCGCCGAAGTTGCTTGGGTAGTCAAAAATGGACGCCGACCGGCGAGTTACGCAGGTCTCAGTTGCTTTAAGCGTTTTACTTAATTTTGCGCCTAGTTTTCAGGCTCAAAAAGCGCTTAAAATGTACGCAGGAACTTGTCCACTATGCCTGCAGAGTCTGACATGTTTGACGAGCGATCCCTGCTTCAACAAACCGTGCCGAAAGGTGGTCTGGGCGACGGCTCTGAGCAGCGCGCGGTCCCGAAGCGCGGTCGCCGCCGTTATTGTTGCGTGGTTAATTGCCTCGAACATGGGGGTAAGGATCCTAATGTGCGGTTTTACTGGTTCCCCTGAAAGCCGTACGAAGTGGAGCGACGGAACCGCTGGATACGTGCCGTCCGACGCGTGAAGTGAGTACGCGAGCAAAACGTGGTTTGCAACGTAACGTGCTGATTATTTTTCGTACGCGCGTGCACGCGTTTATATATGTATATATTCCCTGTGTGCAGTCCAGACGGCACGCCGTGGCTGCCGACGGCGATCACGAGGATAGCCGGCATTTCGTGCGAAACGAGAAAAACGATGCCATGAGTCACCCTGCGTATGTGCCTACGATTTTTTCCGGCAGCTTACAGCCGGCTGCTTCCAGCGACCGGCTGTAAACATTGCGCGCCGTCGCTTCTCGGCCGCCACCGCACGCTGACAGTATTTGACGAATTCCTTAGAAGCAAATGTTGAAAATTACGACCGTGCATGGGGAAAAAGTGTGTTTGCGACTGAATGCGGCAGAAAACGGCACACAACGCGAATGCGCTCATTCGGGCCGCCGACGGCTAGCCTTCGTCACTGGACCTTTCTTGATTCCGTTTCGTCGTGTAATGCAAATCATGTCGGCTTTCTTAACAGCAATCTTTTCGTTTATGCACTGTCGTTAATCGCGCGAGCATGCCTCGTAAAACTTAACTCGAGTTCAACGTCGTATGCGATTCGCTGCCTGCCACTGCGAGTTGCAGCGCGCCGAAATGGGTCCTTCAATCTCCTGCACGTCGTAAACATACAGACGATGACGCGCTTCTTGCGGTTACGCAGATTGCTTGACCTGAAGACCGCAGCCACGCCAGAAACCTGGCCGAGATCCAAAGCGCAGCACAACCGACAGCGGCGCTCCATTGCGCCTCTGAGCGAAGTGCTGCATGCGGCCGCCAGCTGCTACTCGAAACCAAAGAACTTGTCGTAGGGGGCGCTTTTTAGCACCGTTTTCGCAGCGCCGCCTGGGCAGCCAGTCAGGCCTATAACCTGTTCGTCTTAGTCGAGGCAAAATTATCGAGGCAAAAATTAAGGGAAAGTGAACGCTGGATGACAGAGATTCCGCGAAAGGAAGAATGCGCGCCTAGGATATTTGGG